>NC_038245.2:22097762-22267718 GCF_000004515.6 Glycine max | reverse complement strand
GCAGGAAATGACATTGCGCAGCAAATCGTGGCCGCGTTATCTCTTACCTCGATTTGTCTCTGTCTTTGGATTTGGCTCGGTATTTGACCATCGCCTAAGATGATGCTGCTCCTGTCATAAGATAACAAATATGCATGTGTGTCACAACCTACCCTTCGGCGGGAGGGCGACGCGTGACTCGCGGGATGCGTGTTCCATGAAAGGAATACGCGCGGAGTCGCCACCAACGTTTATTTGAGGAAAACGTCGGATAAACCGGAAAAGACGTGATCTACGAACTTTTAAGTGAAAGGTTCGGGAGTTGTATTTACGCGCGGGGAAGGTATTAGCACCCCACACGTCCGTCACAAGGGACGACAACCTTTAATCGAATGTGCAAACATGACTTTGATTTTTACGTTCCCTTTTATGTCCTTATATCCTTTATACCCTTTTTATATTTTTTCTCTTTTAGTGGTCGACAAGGGTGTTTCCCTTTGCTCCTACGTATTCCTCAATTTGCGATGAGGAAATCAGACCTACGTAGTTCTTTCGGAACAAAGTGTTTGGTTTAAGTTTGTTTTTTGTCTTTTTTGCAAAATATGTTTTTTATTTGAACAAAAGGTCATTTAAGGTGTTGGACCATTAAACGGTCTTTTGATTTTGAAAGGAGAGAAACGTTAAGGCATTGGACCATTAACGATCTCTTGTTTTTGAAAGGAGAGAAACGTTAAGGCATTTGGACCATTAACGATCTCTTGGGGTGGTCGACAAAAGCGGGGCTTTTGCTCCTACGTATCCTCAATTGCGATGAGGAAATCAGACCTACGTAGTTCTTGCAAAAGCGGTAAAGTTACATGTTGATTTTATGCTTTTGAACGGTCCATGTTAACCGATAAAAGCAAAGAGGACCGTTTAAGGCGTTGGACCTTAAAACGGTTTTTAGTGATTTTCGGACAAAACTTGATTTGTGAGTCTATTTTAGTCTTAGTTTCACTTTGGTTATTAATCAATTCATTCAAGGAAACTTCCAAAGAAAAAACGTCCGATTGATTTTTTTGTTTTATTTTATTCAAAGATATTTTGTTCATTTTATTATTATTTTTCAAGATATTTTGATTATTTTATTATTATTTTACTTTTTTTTGGTTTAACCGAGGTTATAGCGTGAACGATCGGTTAGATTTCGTTTTAACAGTGATTAAATGAGATTACAACACAAATGATCGGTTGAAATTCATTTTATCATTTATTAGACGAGAAAACGGCTTAAATAAATGGTTAAAGCACGTTAAAAACGGAAGAAAAGAAAACTGAAAGTAAACGAAATTAAAGTGAAAGTACACAAAACAAGAAATGAATTGAAAGTCTCGAATTCGAAAACTTACCCGTTGAAGAACGAAGAACGAACGAAGAACGGATGAAGAACGGTGAAGAACGACGAAGAACGATGAAGAATTTCCACAGAATCGCTTACGGAAGCGTTACGGAAGTACTTCGACTTGATTTTTCTTCACGAAAACGTGTTTTTTGCCCAAAATAGCCGAAATGCATAGCCAAAGGGGTTTTGAACATTTTGAAACAGCTCCCCCCTCCCCTATTTATAGAAAAAAAAGGAGGTGCTTGCCGCCCAAAGACTTAATGAAGAAGATTTCTAAGCGCACCCGAATTACTAAGTTCACCCCCCTTTTCGTATTTTACGGAAAAGTTACGGAAGCCTTACGGAACTGTTTTCGAATTTGATTTTCATCTTTTTTCTTTTCCCTTTTACCAATGTTAAGTGGAATATGCTTACCCAAGGTTTTCGGAAATTTTACGGAAGTATTACGGAAGCCGCGGAAGCCCCGAAAACCATTTTTCAAAAACGTGGAGGAGCTTGCCGCCCAGTTGCTTCCTCCTTAAGCAACCCAACTTCCAAAATGTTCTAGAAGGGCCTAGATTTGAATTGCTATTTACACCCCTATCTTGATAAGTTCACCCCCTTGCCTTTTTTGGTGATTCTTTTTTCGTAAAGTTACGGAAACTTACGAATCTCGTAACGATACTTGTTTTCTTTCCGTAATGTTACGGAACCTTGCGGATTACATAATCATCCCCTTTTTGACTTACGGAATGTTACGGAACCTCACTTAATTATGCACCGATGCTTCCATTTGATTTCCGGTGTGTCACGGAAACTTACGGATTGTGCATCAATATTTTTTTTGGTTTTTCGGCATGTCCTGGAATTTCACAAATTGCCTAATGATGGATGCCAAGCACCTTACAAGGACCAAAGAAAGGTCGCATGTCATCAAGCAAAGGTCCCCGGACGAAATTAGGGTATGACAGTTGCCCCTCTTTACTTGTCTTTTATTGGAGATAAAAGGAAAGTAAAGATAAGACACTAATTTCGTTCCTCTCGATTTGACGAGAGTCGCGGGTGACCATAAAATCTCCACATGCAAATCACTTGTTGTTCCCGGATTTTCACAAATTGCCTAATGATGGGTGCCAAGCACCTCACAAGGACCAAAGAAAGGTCGCATGTCATCAAGCAAAGGTACCCGGACGAAAATTAGTGTATGACACTAATTTCGCTCCTCTCGGTTGACGAGAGTCGCGGGTGACCATGACTTGTCGTTCCCGGATTTTCACAAATTGCCTAACGATGGGTGCCAAGCACCTCACAAGGACCAAAGAAAGGTCGCATGTCATCAAGCAAAGGTACCCGGACGAAAATTAGTGTATGACACTAATTTCGCTCCTCTCGGTTGACGAGAGTCGCGGGTGACCATGAAATTTCCGCATGTAAATGACTTGTTGTTCCCGGAGGAACAAAAGGTGCAGAAGACTATGTCAGCCTCTGCATGCTATAAAGCGTTCTGTCTTACAGATAGCAAAAGAATGTTTATACGGATAACCACTCAGGTATTTCCGCGTATCATCGGGCCCGCCGCCTCTGGATGATACAAGGGTGCAGAATGACCAAACTTGGTCTCTGCTTGTCATCGGGCCCGCCGCCTCTGGATGACAAAAGGGTGCGGATAACCGTAAGGTATCTCCGCGTATCATCGGGCCCGCCGCCTCTGGATGATACAAGGGTGCAGAATGACCAAACTTGGTCTCTGCTTGTCATCGGGCCCGCCGCCTCTGGATGACAAAAGGGTGCGGATAACCGTAAGGTATCTCCGCGTATCATCGGGCCCGCCGCCTCTGGATGATACAAGGGTGCAGAATGACCAAACTTGGTCTCTGCTTGTCATCGGGCCCGCCGCCTCTGGATGACAAAAGGGTGCGGATAACCGTAAGGTATCTCCGCGTATCATCGGGCCCGCCGCCTCTGGATGATATAAGGGTGCAGAATGACCAAATTTGGTCTCTGCTTGTCATCGGGCCCGCCGCCTCTGGATGATACAAGGGTGCAGAATGACAAAATTTGGTCTCTGCTTGTCATCGGGCCCGCCGCCTGTGGATGACAAAAGGGTGCGGATAACCGTAAGGTATCTCCGCGTATCATCGGGCCCGCCGCCTCTGGATGATACAAGGGTGCAGAATGACCAAACTTGGTCTCTGCTTGTCATCGGGCCCGCCGCCTCTGGATGACAAAAGGGTGCGGATAACTGTAAGGTATCTCCGCGTATCATCGGGCCCGCCGCCTCTGGATGATACAAGGGTGCAGAATGACCAAACTTGGTCTCTGCTTGTCATCGGGCCCGCCGCCTCTGGATGACAAAAGGGTGCGGATAACCGTAAGGTATCTCCGCGTATCATCGGGCCCGCCGCCTCTGGATGATACAAGGGTGCATGTCACTTGACCTCAGGGTCAGTATGACAAAGATTATGGGGCGGCCGACAAAAGCAAGGCTCTTGCTCCTACGTATCCTCCAATGAGGAATTCAGACCTACGTAGTTCTTGATAACTTGTGAGACTTGAAAAGTCTCCATCGGAAAATGCTGACATCTCCGGAAAGGGCGCAGATGACCATATTGGTCTCTGCTCGTGAATCACACTTGGGGTCACTGAATGACGAGGTGCGGATAACCCTAAGGTGTCTCCGCGGGCTACCAGCTCTTGAGTCATGGCAACAAAAGGCGGTGTGGTCGACAAAAGCGAGGCTCTTGCTCCTACGTATCCTCCAATGAGGAACTCAGACCTACGTAGTTCTGGATAACTGGTGAGACTTGAAAAAGTCTCGGTGTTTTCTTTGCTAAAATGCAAACATGCTTTAGTAAAGAGATAAATATTCCAACTGATTAGAGCAGCATACGCTTTTTTGAGTGGAAAACAATGCGTTTACCGGGGAAGGAGAGTCTGCTGATGAAATCCCCCCATAACCATAAATGAGATTTTGGAGGTTAGCATTTCGTTTCTAAATGAACATTTAGAGGAAACACTGGGTTCGACAAAAATAGAAGAAATCCACTCAAAGTGTATCAATCTCGCACAGGTAAGTGTTTCATCCTAATTCCGAACCATAGATATGTCATGACTTGACTTTGCAAATTATTTCCTATCAAATCAAAAATTACATGCGTGATCATGGATCAATAGGGCTTCCCTTGGGAATGGGTTCTTTTGGTGGGTTTTTCGGCTTTTGTGTGTTTTTGGCTTTTGATTTTTTGTTTTTGTTTAGTGTGGGGCGAAAAAGTCGCTAGCGCACTGATTTTGGTTGGCAATTAAAGGGAGAAGACCATTTTAGGTCATGGTTTCCTTTCCTTCTTTTTGTTCATTTGGTGACAATTTTGTATTGTTCAGATATTGTCCGGTCTAAAGACCTCTCTGCACATTTCTTCTGGTTTCTTTGACCAGGAGCTTTCTTCTCTTTTTTTTTTTCTTTACTTTCTCCCATTCTTTGGTTGGGACTTTTCTTTCTTTTCTTTTTTCTTTCTCCCTCTCTTTGATTGGGAATTTCCTTGTTTCCTTTTTTCCTTTGATTGGAAATTTTCCTTCTCTTTTTCTTTGATTGGAAATTTCCCTTCTATTCTTTTTTGCTTCCGAGGGTAAGGATTGACATTCTCACCCTGGGTCAAGGTTTATGGTGAGTCAGGATCTTGGCTCAAGACTTGTAGAATGGCTAGGCATGGTACATGTCAGGGTTTGGTTTGGTTCAAGGATAAAAGGGATGCCCCACATTATTTCCATGACACAAATGCAAAAATGATGATTTGGAAACTTCATGCAAAACTGGTCATGCATGCACCTATGTGGACACTCAAGTGTCAAACTTTTATGGTCATGTGATGCTAGGGCTCAGGATTCATTTCCTCTATTTTAAATCAACCCAATGTTTCCAAAATATGTTCTTTTATCCATTTGTGCATTCATCCGAGTCCATTTCGGGCGTCCGGGGAAATTTCACAGTATTCACCCTTCAGGTGTAGACACATTTTTTTCAAAAACTAGCTATGATCAGCGAATTTTCTTTAAAGAAAAGTTGGAAGTCATCTCTTTTCAAAAGCATGTTGGTTTTTCAGCTTGACAACTTATTTTTTCTTTTTTCTCCTTCTTTTTTTTTATCATTATCATTTGTTTATTTCTTTTTCTTGTTTGTTTTTTTTTCCCTTTTTTTTCATGAGGTATTTTGCTACCTAAACATGTGTATATTTTTGCGAGGTATTTTTGCTATATACATGCATATCCAAGGTATCTTGCTACCTAAACATACATATATATGTTTTGTAAGGTATTTTTGCTGTATACATGCATATCCAAGGTATCTTGCTACCTAAACATACATATATATATTTTGTGAGGTATCTTTTTGCTACATACATGCATATCTAAGGTATCTTGCTACCTAAACATACATATATATATTTTGTGAAGTGTGTTTTTGTTTACATACATGCATATCTAAGGTATCTTTCTACCTAAACATACATATATATATATTTTGTGAGGTATGACTACCTTCCGAGCTTGTGCTCGTTTTATTTAAATTCCTAGGATCATGAGCAACTAGGTGTGTCTTACTATGAAAAGTGATCAAATAACAAGCACAGATTCAAAAGGTACTAGGTTGCCTTCTAGTAGCGCTTCTTTAACGTCTTTAGCTGGACGCATGATGGCTTGTAGGTCACGGACCTAGTACTTTGCTTACCTTTGGCTTTGGATTTGGTCGCCTGCTGGTCGGCCATGTGTCGTAGGCAACGCTCTAACCTTTTTGCGGATGAGCTGAGGTTAACTCTAGAGGTGGTGGCGGTGTGTCTATTGCCCGCTACCGACCATCCCCAGGCTACTGTGGTGTTTCGCCCTGCGCCTGCCTGGAGACGCAGTACTTCTTGATGAAAGCTCGATTAGTAGGGGGCCTGATGCCCTTGCTGGAGGTGACAGGTACTCCGTAGAACTGACAGAGACCCGTGATTAGAGCTTGACAACTCCAAGACCCTGTTGGACTTCTTCGGGTCCACTGGGTGTCTTGCAGGCGCGATCCCTGCAAACAATAGATGAAATCAGAAATCAGTTGAGCGATGTGCATACTTACCTATGATGATGTGACCTTGTCGGGGGGGTACGAGCACCCTGTAGGACTGATAGAGGCCCGTAACCAGAGCTGGAAACCCCAGGGCCCTGTTGGACTTCTTCAGGTTCACTGGGTGTCTTTGTGGGTGCGATCCCTGCAAACAAATAAATGGTATCAGAAATCAGTTGAACCATATGCATACTTACCCATGTCGGGACGACACAGACCAACTGATACTTCCGCAGGGGGAGATTGGCATTGCGGTCGCTGGGCAAAATGTTGCTAAGTAGCAATGTCATCTATATCTGTGTAAGAGTGGTCAAGTTGGTGCGCATGGTCCGCACTCTTCTCTTTGCAGCGGCACGGGTGAAATCTTGCCCCAGTATGCATAGTAGCTGTGTGATAGCCTCCCTCTCTGGTTGTGCTCGCACAGTTGGCCCTCCTCCAATATCAGGGGGTGGCCCAGGAACCGTTAAAAGGAAACTACTGGTCCCTTAATCGGGAGTGCAAGTCTCGGTTAAGCATTTAAGGACAGAGGACCTTAAATTATCTTAAGGTGTGGATATGGAGCCCACTGAAAGTGAGGACGCGTAGTCCTCTAAAGGCGAGGGCGTGTAGCCCTCTGAAGTTCAGGACGTGTCACCTTTCGAAGGCGAGGGAATGTAGTCCTATGATGGCAAGGACGTGCAATCCTCTAAAGGTGAGGGCATGCCCCCCTTTGAAAATGGGGAACATGTAGTCCTCTGATGGCGAGGACGCGTAGTCCTCTAAAGGTGAGGACGTGTAGTCCTCTGAAGGTGAGGGCGTGTAGCCCTACAAAGGTGAAGGCACATGACCCTTTGACGACGAGGACGTGTAGTCCTCTGAAGTTGAAGGTACATGACCCTTTGAAGGCGAGGACGTGTAGTCCTCTGAAGGTGAAGGTAACTAGTACCCAAGGTGAGGGCGTGTAGCCCTCTCAAGGCGAGGACTTATAGTCCTCTGGAGGTGAGGGCGTGCAGCCCTCTGATGGTGAGGACGTGTAGTCCTCTCAAGGCGAGGATGTGTAGTCCTCTGACGGTGAGGGTAACTAGTACCCAAGGTGAGGGCGTGTAGCCCTCTCAAGGCGAGGACATGTAGTCCTCTAGAGGTGAGGGTGTGCAACCCTCTGATGGTGAGGGTATGTAGTCCTCTCAAGGCGAGGACGTGTAGTCCTCTCAACGGTGAGGGTAACTAGTACCCAAGGTGAGGGCGTGTAGCCCTCTCAAGGCGAGGACTTATAGTCCTCTGGAGGTGAGGGCGTGCAGCCCTCTGATGGTGAGGACGTGTAGTCCTCTCAATGGTGAGGGTAACTAGTACCCAAGGTCCACCCTTATGAGAAAGCAAGAGATCGACTCATCGAGAGGGCCGGTCATCCCAAATCCACAAGATTTGGACATTAGATGTAGGAAATCTATGCAGTTAACATGATTTTTAGGGATGCAGATGCATGCAACCTTTGTCGTGAAATTTGGTAAATGCGGACTTCATTTGAAACAATGCAATGTAATGGAAAGTTGTACAATGTTCATGACATTCTTTCCCTATTTTGTGATTTTGATTTTGATTTAATTAATTTTTTTTTTTTTTTTTTTGGAAAACACAGATTGACTGTCCTTTTGAAAGAGGTGATAATTCATGCAACCTCATCCTATCTTTTTTGCAAATCTCTCCGGGAACTCCCTCAGAGTGTGTGTTCTGTTTGATTTAGTCACTTGACCATTTTGGAGTGACGGCAATGGAGTCGTTTGATGTTTGATCAATCCATTGAAATCCTAGGGTTTGTCCCCCTTTTTTTTGTTAAAAACATCGATGGGTGAGAACTTTTGATCGGCCCCTATGTTCACTTGAGGCTCATGCACGGTGCCCCTCATTGCCCCAGTGTAAGGCTTTGAGGTACCAATCGTTGTCTTTCGTCATGACCTTGTAGGAGGGAACCTATTGGGTGAGAACTTCTAATCTGCCCCTAGGTTCGCTTGAGGTTTTTGCATGGTGCCTTTCGTTGCCCCAGTGTAGGGCTTAGAGGTACCAAGTGTTGTCTTGTTTTCACGACCTCGTAGTGAGGAAGAATGAAAGAAGTTGATTCTTGCAAAAAGAATTTTCCAAGGACGAGAAATAGTTGAAGGATCTTTCAGTTGATGGATTAAATTAAATGACTCCTATGTAGAAGCAAGATGTTTTGATGTCTTGATGATGCTAAAGGATCAAGTGCTTCTAAGTTTTATTCAAGACAAGAATCCAAGAAAGTCAAGATATATGATCAAGTTTGATCTCTTAGAATCTTTAGGAAGAAGTTTCCCAAATTGAAAACAAACAAAAGGTTTGACCAAAGAATTCTATCATTTCAATTCGAGATTTGCTCTCTGGTAATCGATTACCAGCAGTTGAAAATGTTTTAATTCAAATTTTTAAAACCTGTAATCGATTACATAAGTCTTGTAATTGATTACCAGAGGGGATTTTCAGAAAATAATTTCCAAGAGACATATCTATTCAAATGTTTTATGAACGGCCATTCAAATGTTTTAAAGAGAGTTTTCATTGCCCAAACAGTTTTATCCTCTCGAAAGATCAAGAGTTTTTCTGAACTGAAATGTCTTATCCTCTAAAAAAGATTCCTTGGTCAACCACTTGCATATTCAATAAGGAATTTTTGATTGATCTTCATTTTACAATCTACCTCTTTTACGAGAGACCTCTTCTTCTCTTCTTCTTATTTCTGAAAAGGGATTAAGAGACCGTGGGTCTCTTGTTGTAGAGGATTCCTGAACACAAGGGAAGGGTTATTCCTGTGTGCATTGTTAATCCGAAAAGAGAGATTGATAGTTCAATTGGGGAATAGTCTTTGCATCTTAATTCAACCCCCCTTTTTCTTAAGATAACTGAGGCCATTTGTCCAACATCCTATTCTTGATAACTCATTTCTCTCTAAAAATGAGGTCACATGAACGTCTATATTTTTACTTGAAAACACAGTCAATCAAATGCCTTTTATTTTTTATTTTGAAACTTATTTTTTATTTTGAAACTTATTTGTTTTGAACTTTGCTCGTTGTTTTACGGCACCCCCACCAACGTGCAAGACGAGTAATCTCTGATTGAACAGTCTTGGAAGTCAACACTCAGGAGCGCAGGTCGCTTGAGCAAACAGACCAATGGCTTGCACCCACATTCCGATGAAAGTTGAATAAGCAAACATGCGTTTGTGAGAGGATGAGGGACAAAGATATCAACTTTATCCATTTCATTTAACATTGTAGCTGTGGTTTACAATAATGGCATAAACTTGGAAACCCTGATGAGTCATTAGGGACACCTAACAACAACTTTCAAAATTGCCCCATGTGTGGCATCTCTTGTCAATGTCAGGATTTACACGCAATTCTCCTCAAATTTCAGCCAGCCCGCATCAATTAGACCTTGCACCTTACGCTTCAGAGCCCTACCATGCTCAATGGAACGCCCCGGGGCTTCTCCGTGACAAGCACACGTTGCGTTCGAGTCGTATTCTCGAAGAAATGGAGGTTGATGAACCTTGGCTAGGGTTATGGCTACCATTGAATTATCAAGTAGATATGGGATCAAGTTTAGCATATGACAACAGAATTTGGGGTGAACCCTACAAGCTTTTTGCTGCAAAATTCCTTTTTGTTGGTGTTTTTTTTTTTTTTTTTTTGGTTTGTGCTAAAGGTGGTCTTCGTCATTGGAAGTGCGGTAGACAGACTTTAGTTGATTTAGGGATGGCCTTTGTGGATAACTGGGTGGTGGGGTAAGGAGGAGGTTTGTTATTGGCTGAGTAATGACATTGTTGGGTTGGTGGGAAACTTGGCCGTATAGGAATGGTAGTCACAGCATGGGTTTCTCCCTCTTTCTCACCCTCTTCATTTGCCCCAGTTTTCTCAGTCGTCCTAGTAGGATGATCAAATTTGCCTCTTTTCGGATCCACTTCGATCTTTTTGCTGGCGAAGACCAAATCTGTAAAACTTGAAGGTGTGTAACCCACCATTTTTTTCATAGTAGAACACCGGTCACGTGTCTACTATCATTATGATAATCTCTTTCTCTGTTTTTGGGGGTGCTACTTGAGTTGCCAAGTCTCTCCATCTTTGGGCGTATTCTTTGAAAGATTCGTGCCCCCTTTTTGCACACTTTTTGTAGTTGCATCCTATCCGGAGCCATATCAGAATTGTACTGGCACTGCTTAATGAAGGCAACCATTAGGTCCTTCCAAGAATGGACTCAAGAAGGTTCCTAAGTTAGTATACTAGGCAACAGTTGTCCTAGTAAGACTTTCTCAGGAAAAATGTATCAGCAGTTTCTCATCTTTTGCGTATGCCCCCATCTTCCGACAGTACATCTTTAGATGGTTCTTGGAGCGAGTAGTCCCCTTGTACTTGCCAAAGTCCGGCACCTTGAACTTGGGAATGACCATGTTTGGGTATTAGGAACAACTCTTCTAGGTTAGCAAAGGCATAATCTTCACCTCCTTCAATGGCCCTGAGCCTTTCCTCTAGATGATCCAACTTTCCCATTCCTGCCATAGTCATGAGGGTTTTTAACCGCTGTGGAATGCAAGAGGTGCAGTTGTGGGTGATACTGAGGGCCCTCCAAAGGGTTTTGTAGGGGTATACCACCAACTGCTTGCCCTTCAGTGGTATATCCGAGCCAAGGCTCGAAGTCGGCTAGATTGTGATGGGGAATTTCATGGGTCTCTTCCACGGTTTAAGAGACATGTGCATGATCAGTTTGGGGTTGCTGGCTTTCAATGGGTATAGGAGTGGAGTTATTGACATTCTTATTGGGAGTGTACGCCACATTGGGTGGCGTATAGTTGAGAGGCAAGCCATATGACGGGAAGGCGTGCTCGTTTTGAATTTGCACATCATGGGGGCCGCCCGTACTTCCTAAATCTTTGCCTACCATGTTTGAGGTTGGATGATTCATTTGCTTGAGGCCGGATGGGGACGTCGGGTTCACCTTAGCAACAACGCTGGTAGCGGCAATTGCAACCGCATTGGCTTCCATTATCTTCTTCACGCTCATCATGGCCTCCATCATTGTGTCCATTTTCTCTTTAATGGCCTCCATGTCGGCCTTCATCTTCTCTTGTATCTCCTCTACTTCACCCATTACTCTAGCTCTAGCACGAGTTCGGTAAGGGCATCGTAAAGCGTGTCCCTTTCTTTTTTATAACAATGATTAAGTTCATTTTATTTTATTTTTCAAGGAAAGAATGCAACAAGCAATGCAACCAATGAAAAGCATGGATGCATGCGAATGATGTACAGTTGAAGTATTGCGAATTTTTACGCAAGATATGGGGTTGAATCAATTTAGATTTTCAACATGGTCCATGACATCTTTGTCAAGGTGAAACTGGAAGTAACAAGGACATCAATAATCCTAAATATGTTTGGCAGTAGACGAAGCAGTGATGTGACTCGATTCATCTTTTGCCTCAATTTTGCAAGACGGTTACTTCCATATTTCAACTTGACTTGATGAACTTTTTTGTAAAAGCATGAGCTTGGTTCAACCCTATAATCCAACGAATGGCAATTTTGATCGCCAATACTTCAACAACATCTCATAGGGATGAATGACTCGGGCGTACTTTAAGCTTATGCACGGAAAATGTAATTATGAAATTGAGATGCCCGAAGAAACACCATTTCCTAGTTAACCATGCATTAGGTACCATGTTCAATTATTTTGTTTTTAAGTGAAACGGGTTTATGATCCCAACATGGTTGGCTCGTGGTGCCTAACACATGAAACTAAGAATGTAGTGTGAAGTTTCACGCTTCCCCCTTTTTGTTTTTGTTTTGTAGAGGAAAACGTAAGGATGAGCAAACATGAAAACAAATGGTATGCAATTTTGCAGATCAAAAAGTTTGTTGAACGCATATGCATGATGATGCCATGACTCATGCAAAATGTGAGGCTGGAATATGATAACGGACAAATGCAGGATATGTCCATTATGATGTTATGAAGAGATGCTTATGTGGTGCATGATATGAATGCATTTTACGGACACGAGAGCCCGGAAAATTATCTCTTCTTACTTGCGCATTTGGGGGCGCAGTGCCCCATGTGCACAATTAAGAAAGTGATATGGACCTTCCGGCTTCCCATGACAAAGGACGAGGCCAACATACAATGCATGCTAGAGATAAAATGCGGGAGTGACTTGATTCGCACTGATTTTCGGAGTAAAAACGTGGGATAAACTCATTTTATTCAAAAAAGTTATAACTAGTCAAGATCTGAGCGACAATACAAACTTCCTAGCGATTTCTAATCATATGGTCCATTAAGTCTATCATATGCTGACAATAGCTGAGAAGTCCGTGGATCTCCTTGGGGGTGGAGTAGGTGTCCGCCATTGCTTTGGCTTTGGCTAGCAATCGGGGAAGTTCTTGACTCCTGTTCAAAGTAAGAGCAAATCGGTCCGTCCACATTGTTGCCTCTTGGTGCCATGAATCAATTACCCTCTCCCTTGCTTCGCTTTCTGCTGATATCTTGGCGTACTCATCCTCTAGCCTTTGCTCGTGAGTCGTCGCTAGATTTAGCTTCTCTTTGCACTCATCGATGATGGCCCACATATTCCCTTCAGTCTTGCTTAACTGTTGGGACAAATTTCTTTTCGACCTAAGGCAAGCCTTTAGCTCGTCCTTCAAGATCATGCCTTTGACCCGTGATGATTCCTTTCACCTCTTCGGAGCTTGAGCTCACTATTGCTGCCCTATAAAGCCCCTCAAAACTTTGCTTTGGTCGTGTTCTTCCTTTCGGGCCTTCTTGGTTTCTCATTCCAAGGCTTCATCGGTGGCCATATTGACATCCCTTAGTTCATCATACTCTTTTCAGACTTTGATGGCTATGGACTTGAACTTCTCTTCGACTACCCAGGCTCTTTCAAGCTCTGCCTTTAGGGCTTGTACCTCATCACTTTCTTCCGAAGCTTTAACCTCATCGTCTCTCACAGTCTTTAGATTTGGGAGCCAATCCAGTCCTTGTGTTCGGACTCTCAGCCACTTATGATAGCCGCCGATGATCCCATTACTGCTTCCCCTAAGCTCTCTGTCCTTTCTTCACGCCGCATCCCATGCCTTGCGAACTCCTTGGAGTACCCTCGCGTTGTGGTCACTAAAACCCCGTGCGATGAAAGGCGTGATGCTTTCGTCTAATGGCGCTCCTCTCATGGGGTAGCCAAGCTGTCTTATGGCGAGAACGGGATTATAATTAATACAACCCCTTGTTCCCATCAAGGTAACATTTGGACATCCTTCGCATGAAGATAGAATCTTGATTCTTCCTTCCTTCTAGCGAGGGAACCAATTAACAGACGCCCCCCCCATGCTAGCCAAGAGTTGGTCCCAATTCGCCTTTCCTTTTTCGACGCACGAGCGGTAACCTTGTAGCGGATAGACGGGCCTACCTTCTTGGAGAAAAAGGTGTGAAACCAGCCCCACATAGAGAGCTGGAGTACAGCACACAATCCTTGCATTGCTTTCTTCACATCTTCGGTCGAAGGTGTCATATAGGTCGGCTAGCATAGCGACAACCGGACTTTCCTTGTGGTTATGATAGGCGAGAAAAACGTCGATCGCTGCCAGGTCCACCAACCCATCCACATTTGGAAAGAGGACTCCCTCGAAAATCAACAGTGTGAGAATATCTATGAATGGGGTCCACTCGCCTTTATCTGCCAAGATTCTTGCTTTTACCTCCAAATATTTTCTCGGTATTCCGACCACCCCATTTTCGACTTGCCTTTGGCGGTCTAATTCCTGCGCCAAGATTTGGACTTATTTAGAAATTCTGGCCAATGAGGGGTAGAACCCTGAGAAGAGGTATGGTTTCCTTCCCCCTAGAGGACATCCTAGGATCTCTTCAAATTCTTCCACCATTGGTGATAGCTGGAAGTCCCCAAAGATGAAGCACCTCAACGGCTGATCATAATACTGGGCGAGGGAGGCAATTGGTTCCATGGAGACTTCTACCCTAGCTAGGTCCCAAATGCTTACCATAGGCTTTGCGGAAGGCTTGCCGTTGAAGTTGACCCATTAATTGCCCCAACTTTCGTAAACTGGTGACCTCTAAGCTCTTGATTTTGACTTGATAAAACCTCTTTTTAAGCGAAGGCTTTTGACTTGATCCCATGTTTTACTAAAGTGAAATAATATCTAGTGCGAATCAAAACTCTGACATCTATCATGGGTGGAATGGATGAATGCATGAAGAAATGCATATGACACAGATGCAATCTAGGAATGCGGGGGTCCGGGGAATTCGTCCCCTTCTTAGACACAACGTCTAGGGGTAGCAAAGTGCCCCAACGTACGTTTTTAAGAAGGCGACACGGACCCTCCGTTGGTTTGTTTACACAAGGGATCAAGACAGAACCCATATGCGATGCCTATGCAAAAGACACAATGCGGGAATGTACACAGTATGACAATATTCACTGAACATAAGCAAAAGGGTATATGATACTTATGCATGGCAGTGTGAAAAATGGCACGCAGCGTGTTTGCTCGTGCCCCTATTTAAGGGACCTATAAGGGAAAGAACTAACTAGGCATTTAGTGATAACCCCCAAGGTAGTCATATCTCTTTTGATGGTTTCTAGAGGTATTATCCTCTTTGAAGAACATATTGTAGCAGTAGGGACTACTAGCAACAATAAGTTTTCAAAGAGAAAAGCTCTAGATGAGGGTTCACTGTAATCAAGCAAGTCGGAGACCTAGCATGATCACAGATTCACCTCCACTCCTTATGTTCTCACGAACCCGGGTATAGGGCCCTTTTTTCACTCACAGTGTGTGCAAATAGTGTTGGTGTTTGTGTGCATAAAATGAATAAATATTTACCTCATGCATACATTTTAAAACGCACTAAAAGCAATAAAGAGCTTATACACACAAGAACATAATGAAGGGAAACTAACAAAGGGATAAGTCATGGTAAAACATTGCACAAAATTAAATGGCCTAACTCTCTAAAAACAGTCCCCAGCGGAGTCGCCAACTGTCACAACCTACCCTTCGGCGGGAGGGCGACGCGTGACTCGCGGGATGCGTGTTCCATGAAAGGAATACGCGCGGAGTCGCCACCAACGTTTATTTGAGGAAAACGTCGGAAAAACCGGAAAAGACGTGATCTACGAACTTTTAAGTGAAAGGTTCGGGAGTTGTATTTACGCGCGGGGAAGGTATTAGCACCCCACACGTCCGTCACAAGGGACGACAACCTTTAATCGAATGTGCAAACATGACTTTGATTTTTACGTTCCCTTTTATGTCCTTATATCCTTTATACCCTTTTTATATTTTTTCTCTTTTAGTGGTCGACAAGGGTGTTTCCCTTTGCTCCTACGTATTCCTCAATTTGCGATGAGGAAATCAGACCTACGTAGTTCTTTCGGAACAAAGTGTTTGGTTTAAGTTTGTTTTTTGTCTTTTTTGCAAAATATGTTTTTTATTTGAACAAAAGGTCATTTAAGGTGTTGGACCATTAAACGGTCTTTTGATTTTGAAAGGAGAGAAACGTTAAGGCATTGGACCATTAACGATCTCTTGTTTTTGAAAGGAGAGAAACGTTAAGGCATTTGGACCATTAACGATCTCTTGGGGTGGTCGACAAAAGCGGGGCTTTTGCTCCTACGTATCCTCAATTGCGATGAGGAAATCAGACCTACGTAGTTCTTGCAAAAGCGGTAAAGTTACATGTTGATTTTATGCTTTTGAACGGTCCATGTTAACCGATAAAAGCAAAGAGGACCGTTTAAGGCGTTGGACCTTAAAACGGTTTTTAGTGATTTTCGGACAAAACTTGATTTGTGAGTCTATTTTAGTCTTAGTTTCACTTTGGTTATTAATCAATTCATTCAAGGAAACTTCCAAAGAAAAAACGTCCGATTGATTTTTTTGTTTTATTTTATTCAAAGATATTTTGTTCATTTTATTATTATTTTTCAAGATATTTTGATTATTTTATTATTATTTTACTTTTTTTTGGTTTAACCGAGGTTATAGCGTGAACGATCGATTAGATTTCGTTTTAACAGTGATTAAACGAGATTACAACACAAATGATCGGTTGAAATTCATTTTATCATTTATTAGACGAGAAAACGGCTTAAATAAATGGTTAAAGCACGTTAAAAACGGAAGAAAAGAAAACTGAAAGTAAACGAAATTAAAGTGAAAGTACACAAAACAAGAAATGAATTGAAAGTCTCGAATTCGAAAACTTACCCGTTGAAGAACGAAGAACGAACGAAGAACGGATGAAGAACGGTGAAGAACGACGAAGAACGATGAAGAATTTCCACAGAATCGCTTACGGAAGCGTTACGGAAGTACTTCGACTTGATTTTTCTTCACGAAAACGTGTTTTTTGCCCAAAATAGCCGAAATGCATAGCCAAAGGGGTTTTGAACATTTTGAAACAGCTCCCCCCTCCCCTATTTATAGAAAAAAAAGGAGGTGCTTGCCGCCCAAAGACTTAATGAAGAAGATTTCTAAGCGCACCCGAATTACTAAGTTCACCCCCCTTTTCGTATTTTACGGAAAAGTTACGGAAGCCTTACGGAACTGTTTTCGAATTTGATTTTCATCTTTTTTCTTTTCCCTTTTACCAATGTTAAGTGGAATATGCTTACCCAAGGTTTTCGGAAATTTTACGGAAGTATTACGGAAGCCGCGGAAGCCCCGAAAACCATTTTTCAAAAACGTGGAGGAGCTTGCCGCCCAGTTGCTTCCTCCTTAAGCAACCCAACTTCCAAAATGTTCTAGAAGGGCCTAGATTTGAATTGCTATTTACACCCCTATCTTGATAAGTTCACCCCCTTGCCTTTTTTGGTGATTCTTTTTTCGTAAAGTTACGGAAACTTACGAATCTCGTAACGATACTTGTTTTCTTTCCGTAATGTTACGGAACCTTGCGGATTACATAATCATCCCCTTTTTGACTTACGGAATGTTACGGAACCTCACTTAATTATGCACCGATGCTTCCATTTGATTTCCGGTGTGTCACGGAAACTTACGGATTGTGCATCAATATTTTTTTTGGTTTTTCGGCATGTCCTGGAATTTCACAAATTGCCTAATGATGGATGCCAAGCACCTTACAAGGACCAAAGAAAGGTCGCATGTCATCAAGCAAAGGTCCCCGGACGAAATTAGGGTATGACAATGTGTATGCGTATGCATGAGCGTTTTTCAAATGCAGTAATCTTTTTAGTGAAAGCTGGTCGGGTTCAGTTTCATTTAAGCGCTTGGGGCATCCCATGGACTAAGCGAAAAGGCTCAGGTTATCAAATACTACACATATTTTAAAGCACAAAGCGAGGACCAGAACCTCAATCCTACGTTCTTTTCTTTTAAAAGACTGCGATGAGAAAATTACAGAGGACAGGAATCCCTGGGGGAAACCAAGAAGAACACATAAAAATAAAAAAAACATGACTTCCTCAATTGCCCCAGATCTTAAGCGTAGTATCGCTTGACAACATCGGAGTTCACGGGTGAAGGTAGCTCCTCGCCATCCATGTTGGCAAGCACCAGGGCCCCTCCGGAGAAAGCCCTTCTTACAACGAAAGGCCCTTCGTAGTTCGGGGCCCACTTTCCTCTATTGTCTTTCAGAGCTTGGGAGACTTTCTTCAGCACCAAGTCCCCTTCGCTGAACCTGCGTGTGCGTACCTTCTTGTCAAAAGCGTTCTTCACTCGTTTCTGATATAAACGCCCATGACTCATAGCGACCAAACGCTTTCCATTTTTTAACAAAACAAGGGAGGTGGTTGCCGCCCAGCTCGCCCAGGCGAGCTCGGTTGCTTCCACCTTAAGCAAGGAAATGCCCAGAACCCTCTAGAAGGGCCCAGATTTGAAAATTGTTATTTACACCCCCAGTTTACTAAATACACCCTTTTTGTGTTTTTCTACTGATTTCTTTCCGAAACCTCCTGAAACTTTACGAGTTCCAAAATGATGTTTCCTTTTCCTTTTGGAATGTTGCGAAACTCTACAGATTACACAACAATGCTTGTTTTGACTTCTAGAATGTTGCAAAACTTTACAAATTATGCAACAATGCCCATTTTGAGGGTCCCGAAGGGAATAAACAAGGTTTGAAAGCCGATCGCAAGTGTCCCCGGACAAAATTAGGGTATGACAATTGCCCCTCTTTACTTATCTTTTATTGGAGATAAAAGGGAAGTAAAGATAAGACATTAATTTCGTTCGAGCTGAATCTTTACCCGATCAGCCACTAGCGCCAATCCAAGCAGTAAAACCCGCGAAGGCATGAAGACATTGAAATTCCTTCTTTTTTTCATTTTCATTTTCACTTTTTTTTAAAGCGTACAAACAAAGGACGTCGAGTCCTACGAAGCACAGGGGAAAAAGATATTTGAAGTTTTTGAGGTGAAGACATTGTCGTCTTCAAAATGCAAACAAAGACATTGTCGCCATTTCAAGGCATGCAATGACTGAAGACATTGTCATCTTCGATATGTAGATGAGTACATTGTCGCCTTTGAAGGCATGCAATGACTGAAGACATTGTCGTCTTCGAAATGTAAATGAAGGTCATTGTCGCCTTTGAAGGCATGCAATGATTGAAGATGTTGTCGTCTTTGAAATGTAAATGAGGGTCATTGTTGCCTTTGAAGGCATGCAATTACTGAAGACATTTTTGTCTTCGAAATGTGTGTGAATTACCGTATAGGGCATCTCCGCATGTCATCGGACTCGCTGTCTCTGGATGACAAAGGTGCAGATGATGACGTTAGTCTCGGCATGTCAACCGGCTCGCTTGCCTCTGGTTGACAAAAGGCGCAGAT
Source organism: Glycine max (assembly GCF_000004515.6). Lineage (NCBI taxonomy): Eukaryota > Viridiplantae > Streptophyta > Magnoliopsida > Fabales > Fabaceae > Glycine > Glycine max. The sequence goes on along the minus strand of NC_038245.2, from coordinate 22,248,425 downwards.
GACGATGTTAGTCTCTGCATGTCAACGGGCTCGCTTGCCTCTGGTTGACAAAAGGTGCGGATAACCATAAGGTACCCCCGCCTGCCACTTGACTTCACGGGTCAGGATTAACAGAAAAGCGTTTGTACGGATAACCACTTAGGTATCTCCGCCTGCCACCTGACTTCACGGGTCAGGATTAACAGAAAAGCGTTTGAATGGATAACCACTTGGGTTTCTCCGCATGTCATCGGACTCGCCGTCTCTGGATGAAAAAAGGTGCAGAAGACAACGTTAGTCTCTGCTTGTCAACGGGCTCACTTGCCTTTGGTTGACAAAGGGTGCAAATGACGACGTTAGACTCTGCGTGTCAACGGGGTCGTTTGCCTCTGGTTGACAAAAGGTGCGGATAATCATAAGGTGCCCCCACCTGCCACTTGACTTCACGGGTCAGGATTAACAAAAATCGTCTTTCTACAAAAAGCCACTCGGGTATCTCTGCTTGCCACCTGACTTCACGGGTCAGGATTAACAGAAATCATCTTTGTACGGATAACCACTCGGGTATCTCCGCCTGCCACCTAACTTCATGGGTTAGGATTAACAAAAATCGTTTGTACGGATAACCACTTGGGTATCTCTGCATGTCATCAGACTCGCCGTCTCCGGATGACAAAGGTGCAGAAGACGACGTTAGTCTCTGCGTGTCAACGGGCTCGCTTGCCCCTGGTTCACAAAAGGTGCAGATGACGACGTTAGTCTCTGCATGTCAACGGGCTCGCTTGCCTTTGGTTGACAAAAGGTGCGGATAACCACTCGGGTATCTTCGCCTGCCACCTGAGTTCACGGGTCAGGATTAACAGAAATCATCTTTGTACGGATAACCACTCGGGTATCTCCGCCTGCCACCTGACTTCACGGGTCAAGATTAACAGAAATCGTCTTTGTACGGATAACCACTTGGGTATCTCCACATGTCATCGTACTCGCCGTCTCTAGATGACAAAGGTGTAGAAGACGATGTTAGTCTCTGTGTTTCAACGGGCTCGCTTGCCTCTAGTTGACAAAAGGTGCAGATGACGACGTTAGTCTCTGCATGCTACCGGACTCTAAGTCTGACGAAAAGAAAATGAGTGTGTGCGGGTTATCGTATAGGGCGTCTCCGCGTACCAACGGACTCACAGGTCACGTAGCGAAAGGTGGGGTGGTCGACAAAAGCGAGGCTTTTGCTCCTACGTATCCTCAATTTGTGATGAGGAACTCAGACCTACGTAGTTCTTGATTTTGGGAGACTAAAATAGTCTCGGGGTTTTTTCACTAAAATGCGAACATGCTTTAGTAAAGAAACAAAACCTCCAACTGATCAGAACAACATAAGCTTTTTGATGAAAAACAATGTGTCTATTGGGGAAGGTGAGTATGCTGATGAAATTTTCTCATAACCATAAATGAGATTTTGGATGTTAGCATTTCATTTCTAAATGACAATTTAGAGGAAACACTGGGTGCAACTGAAATAGAAACAAAACCACTCAAGGTGTATCAATCTCACACAGGCATGTGTTTTATCCTAATTCCGAACCATAGATAGGTCATGACTTAATTTTGCAAATCATTTCCTATCAAATCAAAGATTACATGCGTGATCATGGATCAATAGGACTTTTTCGGGAATGGTGTTTTGGTGGGAAATTTGGCTCCAAGTGTTTTGGCCTTCTCCTTTTGGTTGGGAAATTTGTTTAGTGTGGGGCGAGAAAGTCACTAGCGCACAGGATTTTGGTTGGGGATTAAAGGGAGAGGACCACTTAAAGTCGTGGTTTCCTTTCTTTTCTTGTTTGCTTGTGACAATTCTATATTGTTCAGATATTGTCTGGTCCAAAGACCTTTCTGTATATTTCTTTTGTTTTCTTCCGATCTTTGATCGGGAATTTTTCTTTCTTTTTTGCTTTCTTCCAATCTTTGATTGGGAATTTTCTTCTTTTTCTTTCTTCCGATCTTTGATTGGGAACTTTCTTTTTCTCTTTTTTTTGTTTTCTTCCGAGGGCAAGGATGGACATTCTCACCCTCGGTCAAGGTTTATGGTGAATTGGGATTTTGGCTCAAGGCTTGTAGAATGGCTGGACATGATTTATGTCAGGACGTTGGTTTGGCCAGCGGTTCAAGGATACAGGAATGTCTCACATTATTTCCATGACACACATGCAACAATGATGATTTGGAAATTTTATGCAAAACTAGTAATGCATGCACCCATGTGCACACTCAAGCATCAAGTTTTTATGGTAATGTGACACTGGGGCTTAGGATTCATTTTTCCTATTTAAGTCAACCCAGTGTTTCCAAAATATGTTCCTTTATCAATTCATGCATTCATCCAAGTCCATTTTGGGTGTTCGGGAAAATTTTCACAGCATTCACCTTTCAGGTGTGTACACATTTTTTCAACAAAACCCTTGTTTTGATCGATGAATCTTTTTCAAAGAAAAGCTGGAAGTTAATTCTTCTCAAAAGCGTGTTGGCTTTTCAATTAAAAGATATATTTTTTATTCTTGATTGTTTTTATTTTTTTGTTTTTTTTCATGAGGTATTTTTCTACCTAAACATACATACATGCATATATATATATATATATGAGGTATTTTTTTGCTACCTAAATTACATACATGCATATCTAAGATATTTTGCTACCTTAACACACATACATATATTTTGTGAGGTATGACAACCTTCCGAGCTTGTGCTTGTTTTATTTAAATTCCTAGGATCATAAGCAACTAGGTGTGTCCTACTATGACTTGAGAAACAAAGGTGATCAAATAACAAGCAGAAATTTAAAAGGTACTAGGTTGCCTCCTAGTAGCGCTTCTTTAACGTCTTGAGCTGGACGCAGGATGGTGATTTGTTGATCACAGGCCCAGTACCTGCTCGTACCTGTTCCGGTGGTTGGGTGCCTGCTGGTTGGCCATGTATCGTAGGCAATGCTCTAGCCCTTGTAAATGAGCTGAGGAGGATTCTGGAGGTGGTGGCAGTGCGTCTATCGCCAGCTACTGGCCGTCCCCAGACTGTTGTGGTGTCTCGCCCTGCGCCTGCCTGGGGGTGCAGTACTTCATGATGAAAGCCCAGTTAATAGGGTCCTGATGACTTTGTTGGGGGCGACGGGCACTCCGAGTTGGAAACCCCATAACTCTATTGGACTTCTCTGGGTCTACTGGGTGTCTTGCAGGCGAGATCCCTGCAAATAATAGATGACATCAGAAATCAGTTAAGCGATATGCATACTTACCTATATCACGATGGCATGCCCTTGTTGGGGGGACGGGCATCCTGTAGGACTGGCAGAGGCCCGTAACCAAAGCTGGAAACCCCAAGGCCCTGTTGGACTCCTTCGGGTCCACTGGGTGTCTTGTGGGCGCGATCCATGCAAATAGTGGATGGCATCAGAAATCAGTTGAGCCACGTGCATACTTACCTATGTCATGACAACACAGACCAACTGATACTTCTGCAGGGGGAGATCGGCATTGTGGTCGCTGGGCAGAATGTTGCTCAGTAACAACGTCATCCATATCTGTGTAAGAATGGTCATGTTGGTGCGCATGATCCGCACTCGTTTCTTTGCAGTGGCACGGGTGAAATCTTGCCCCGGTATGCATAGTAGCTACGCGATAGCCTCCTCCTCTGGTTGTGCTCGCACATTTGGCCCTCCTCCAGGATCAGGGGGTGGCCTAGGAACTGATAAAAGGAAACTACTGGCCCTTTAACTGTGAGCGCAAGTCTCGGTTAAGCATTAAGGGTAGAGGACCTTAAATTCTCTTAAGGTGCGGATGTGGAGCCCACTAAAAGTGAGGACACGTACCCCTCTAAAGGCGAGGGCGTGCAGCCCTCTGAAGTCGAGAACGTGTCGCCCTTTGAAGGCGAGGGCGTGTAGCCCTCTGAAGGCCAAGGCGTGCAACCCTCTCAAGGCGAGGACGTGTAGTCCTTTGAAGGAGAGGACGTGTAGTCCTCTGAAGGCGAGGACATGTAGTCCTCTAAAGGTGAGGACGTGTAGTCCTCTAAAGGCGAGGGCGTGTAGCCCTCTGATGGTGAGGACGTGTAGTCCTGTAAAGGCGAGGGCGTGTAGTCTTGTGAAGGCGAGGGCGTGTAGCCCTCTGAAGGTGAGGATGTGTAGTCCTGTGAAGGCGAGGACGTGTAGTCCCCTGAAGGCGAGGGCGTGTTGCCCTCTGAAGGTGAGGATGTGCAACCCTCTGAAGGTGAGGACGTGTAGTCCTCTAAAGGTAAAGGCGTGTTGCCCTCTAAAGGTGAGGACGCGTAGTCCTCTGAAGGCGAGGGCGTGCAGCCCTCTGAAGGCAAGGACATGCAGTCCTCTGAAGGTGAGGGCGTGCAACCATCGCAAGGCGAGGGCGTGCAGCCCTCTGAAGGCGAGGACGTGTAGTCCTCTAATGGCGAGGGCGTGCAGCCCTCTGATGGCGAGGGCGCGTAGTCCTCTGATTGCGAGGACGTGTAGTCCTTTGAAGGGGAGGACGTGTAGTCCTCTGAAGGCGAGGACGTGTAATCCTCTGAAGGCGAGGGCGTGTAGCGTTTTGAAGGCGAGGACATGTAGTCCTCTGAAGGTGAGGACATGTAGCCCTTTGAAGGCGAGGACGTGTAGCCCTCTATAGGTGAGGACGTGTAGTCCTCTAAATGCGAGGACGTGTAGTCCTCTAAAGGCGAGGGCGTGTAGCCCTCTGAAGGTGAGGACGTGTAGTCCTCTAAAGGCGAGGGCGTGTAGCCCTCAGAAGGTGAGGACGTGTAGTCCCTCAGAAGGTGAGGACGTGTAGTCCTCTGAAGGCGAGGGCGTGTAGCCCTCTGAAGGCAAGGACGTGCAGTCCTCTAAAGGTGGGGACGTGTAGTCCTCTGAAGGTGAGGACATGTAGGCCTCTAAAGGCGAGGGTGTGCAGCCCTCTAGAGGTGAGGACAGGTAGTCCTCTAAGGGTGAGGACGTGTAGTCCTCTGATGGCGAGGGCATGTAGCCCTCTGAAGGCGAGGGCGTGCAGCGCTCTGGAGGCGAGGACATGTAGTCCTCTAAAGGCGAGGACGTGTAGTCCTCTGAAGGCGAGGGTGTGTAGCCCTCTGAAGGCGAGGGCGTGGAGCCCTCTGAAGGCGAGGGCGTGGAGCCCTCTGAAGGCGAGGATGTGTAGTCCTTTGAAGGCACATGTACTAGTACCCAAGTGTCCACCCTTATGAGAAAGCAAGAGATTGACTCATTGAGCGGGTCGGTCATCCCAAATTCAAAAGATTGGACAGTAGATGTAGGAAATCTATTGAATTAACATGATTTTTAGGGATGCGGATGCATGCAACCTTTGTCTTGAAATGCGGACTTCGTATGGAACAATGCAATGTAATGGAAAGTTGTACAATGTTCATGATATTCTTTCCCTATTTTGTGATTTTGATTTTGATTTGATTTTTTTTGGAAAGCACAGATTGACTATCCTTTTGAAAGAGGTGATAATTCATGCAACCCTATCCTATCTTTTGCAAATCTCTCCTGGAACTCCCTCAGAGTGTATGTTCTGTTTGATTTAGTCACTTGACCATTTTGGAGTGACGATAATGGAGCCATTTGACGTTTAATCAATCCATTGAAATCCCAAGGTTTGTCACCCCCCGCCTTTTTTTTTGTTTAAAAACATTGTCGGGTGAGAACTTTTGATCTGCCCCTAGGTTCGCTTGAGGCTCATGCACGGTGCCCCTCATTGCCCCAGTGTAAGGCTTTGAGGTACCAATTGTTATCTTTCGTCATGACCTTGTAGCTGGGAACCTATTGGGTGAGAACTTATAATCTGCCCCTAGGTTCGCTTGAGATTTATGCATGGTGCCTTTCATTACCCCAGTGTAGGGCTCTGAGGTATCCATCGTTGTTTTCTTTTCACAACCTTGTAGCATGGAAGAATGAAAGAGGCAGTTTGATTCTCACAGAAATAATTTTTCAAGGACGAGAAATGGTTGAAGGATATTTTTTTCAGTTGACGGGTTAAGTCAAATGACTCCTATTCTTGATAACTCACTTCTCTCTAAAAAAGTCAAACTTTCCGGAATGATAAAATGTGGTCACATGAACGTCTATATTTTTACTTGAAAACACAGTCAATCAAATGCTTTTTTTTTCTTTTTCTTTTTGAACTCTTCTTTTCTTTTTCTTTTTTTGCTTTACTCATCATTTTACGGCATCCCCGCCAACGTGCAGGATGAGTAATCTCTGATTGAATAGTCTTGGAAGTCAACTCTTCTTCTTCTTTTTTACTTGAGCAAACAAACCAATGGCTTACACTCACATTCTGGTGGAAGTTGAATAAGCAAAGATGTGTTTGTGAGAGGATAAGAGAGACAAGGATGTCAAATTTATCCATATTATTTAGCATTTTAATTGTGGTTTACAATAATGGCATAAACTTGAAAATCCTAATGAGTCATTAGAGACATCAACAACCTTCAAATTGCCCAGTGTGTGGCATCTCTTGTCAATGTCAGGACTTACACGCGATTCTCCTCAAATTTCAGCCAGCCCGCATCAATCTGACCTTGCACCTTGTGCCTCAAGGTCATACAATGCTCAATGGAATGTCCCAGAACTCTTCCATGATATGCATATGTTGCGTTCGAGTCATATCCTTGGAAAAATGGAGGTTGAGGAACCCTAGCTGGGGTTATGGCCACCATTGCATTATCAAATAGATATGGGAGAAAGTTAGCATAGAAGGTGATATGGACCTTCCGGCTTCCTGTGACAAATGACGAGACCAATATACAACGCATGCATGACGACATGATGCAGATGCGCAACAGGGCAACAGGGGGATGTACACAGCATGGCAATATCCTCAAATAATCACACAGCAAAGGCGCACATGACATTTAGGTTATATGCATGGCAGTGTTTAAAAGGCACACAACGTGTTTGCTTCGCGCCCCTATTTTAGGGACCTAAACGGGAGGAACTAAAAGGCTTTTAGTGATAATTCCCAAGGTGGTCATATCTCTCTTGATGGTTTCTAGAGGTATCATCCCCTTCAAAAAAACATATTGCGGCGGTAGGGACTACCAGCAACAATATGTTATCAAAGAGAAAAACTCTAGATGAGGGTTCACTGTTATCAAGCAAGTCGGAGACCCAACATGACCACAAATTCACCTCCACTCCTTATGTTCCCATGGACCTGGGTGTAGGGCCCTTTTTCAACTCACTGTGTGTACAAATAGTGTTGGTGTTTATGTGCATCAAATGAATATACATCTATGTCATGCGTCAAAGAGTTATATACAAGAACGTAAGAGAAATAAAAGGGAACTGACAAAAAGGAAGTCATGATATTGCATGAGATTAGAAGGCCTAACTCTCTAAAAATAGTTCCAAGTGAAGTCGCCAACTGTTGCAACCTACCCTTCGGCGGGAGGGTGACGCGAGGGGTCACCAACGTTTATTCGAGGAAAATGTCGGAAAACTGGAAAGGTGTGGTCTATGAACTTTGAGTGTGAAAGGTTCGAGAGTTGTATTTACGCACGGGGAAGGTATTAGCACCCCACGCGTCCGTCACAAAGGACGGCAGCCTTTTAATCAAATGTGCAATATCATGTCTTCAATTTGTTTTATTTTCCTTTTTAATGTTTTTATGTCTTTTTATGCCTTTTTGTATATTTTTATCTTTTTATGGTCGACAAGGGTGTTTCCCTCGCTCCTACGTATCCTCAATTGTGATGAGGAAATCAGACCTACGTAGTTCTTTGAGAACTGAACATTGGTTAAGTTGTTTTTATCTTTTTTTGCAAGATATGTTTTGACCGAACAAAAGTCGTTTAAGGCATTGGACCATTAAATGATCTTTTGATTTTTGAAAAGGAGAGAAACGTTAAGGCATTGAACCATTAACGATCTCTTGGTTTTGAAAGGAGAGAAGCGTTAATGCGTTGGACCATTAACGATCTCTTGGTTTTTGAAAGGAGAGAAACGTTAAGGCGTTGGACCATTAACGATCTCTTGGGGTGGTCGACAAAAGCGGGACTTTTGCTCCTACGTATCCTCAATTGCGATGAGGAAATCAAACCTACGTAGTTCTTGCAAAAGCGGTAAAGTTACATGTTAATTTTATGCAATAACGGTTTTTAGTGATTTTTGCAGACAAAGCTTGATTTGTGAGTTGATTTTAGTTTTAGATTTACTTTGGTTATTAGTCAATTCATTCAAGGAAATTCCAAAGAAAAACGTCTGATTGATTTTTTTGATTATTTTATTCAAAGATATTTTAATTATTTTATTATTAGATATTTTGATTATTTTATTATTATTTTGCCTTTTTTGGTTTAACCGTGGTTACAGTGTAAACGATCGGTTAGATTTTGCTTTAAGAGTGATTAAACGAGATTACAACACAAATGATTGGTTGAAATTCATTTTATCATTTATTAGGCAAGATAACGGCTTAAACGATCAGTTAAAGCTCGTTAAAAACGGAAGAAAAGAAAACCGAAAGTGAACGAAGTAAAGATGAAAGCCAACAAAACAAGAAATGAATTAAAAGTCTCGGATTCGAAAACTTACCGGTTGAAGAACGAAGAACGGTGAAGAACGACGAAAAACCTTCACGGATTTGCTCATGGAAACATCTCGGAAGCGTTACAGAAGCACCTCGGCAAGGATTTTCTTCATGGAAACAATTTTTTTCACCAAAAACAGCTGAAATGCATAGCCAAGGGGGTTAGGGACCCTTTGGAACAACCTCCCTTCGCCTATCTATAGGAAAAGGGGGGCGGGGGGGGGAGGTTGTCGCCCAGCTCGCCTTTCTCCTTAAGTAACCCAGCTTCCAAAATGTTCTAGAAAAGCCCAAATTCGAAAATTTGAAAATTGCTATTTGCACGCCCATCTTGATAAGTTCACCCCCCATTTTTTGTAATTTACGGAAAAGTTACGGAAGCATATACGACTTGATTTTATTCTTTTTCCTCTTCCTTTTCACCAATATCAAGTGAAATATGCTTACCCAAGGTTTTCAAAAATTTTACGGAAGCCCTGGAAGCCATTTTTTAACAAAACAAGGGAGGTGGTTGCCGCCCAGCTCGCCCTGGCGAGCTATGTTTCTTCCACCTTAAGCAAGGAAATGCCCAGATTTGAAAATTTCTATTTACACCCTTATTTTACTAAATACACCCCTTTTGTGTTTCTCTGCCGCTTTCTTTTTGAAACCTCCCGAAACTTTACAGGTTCCGAAATGATGCTTGCTTTTTTTGACTTCTAGAATGTATCGAAACTTTACGGATTATGCAACAATGCTCGTTTTGAGGGTCCCCAAGGGAATAAACAAGGTTCGAAAGCCGATCGCAAGTGTCCCCGAACAAAATTAGGGTATGACCCCTTCCCCTTGGCCTTTGAAGACAAGGTCTTACTATCCTTATTTTTCTTTTGTTTTTCTAGTTTTTCTTCGTCATCCCTCTTATCTCTCATAGTTAGTTGATCTTTGCACACCTGTGAAGGTGTTTGAGGATGCAACACAAATTTTGTGCCAAGATGGGTGAGGTTAATCTCATTAGTTAGGCCAATGTAAATGATCTTCCTATCAAATTGCCATGGCCTTCCTAAAAGAATATGCCCTGCCTCCATGGGAACTATATCACAATTAACTTCATCCTTATATGTCCCAATGGAGAAAGGTACCTTCACTTGTTGGTTAACTGTCATTTCCCTTTGCTCATTGAGCCATTGAAGTTTTTAAGGTTTTGGGTGGGGAATGATAGTGAGGTTCAACTTGGAAACTAATCTTGTGCTACAACAATTGCAATAGGATCCACTATCCACAATGAGTGAACAAGTTTTATCTAAAATTTTGCATCTTGTATGAAAGATGTTCTCTCTTTGGGATTGAGATAGATCACAAGATTGACCTCCAAGGAGCCTTCTAACCATTAGGAGGTCACCTTCTTCATGGGGGTAGACTTCCTCTCTAGACTTTTCACCCCTTACTTCATATTCACTTCCACTAGAGGAAGGGGAAGAAGTATTCTCCTCTTGAATACTATAAATGTCTTGACCCCTCATAATCATGGTTTTCTTTGTGGGGCAATGAGAGGCAATGTGAACTCTCCCAAGACATTTGAAGCATTTAATGTTGCTAGTTTTTTCTTGGGAACTAGTCTTAGGGGTGGATTTCTCTATGGTCTTATCGTTATTTTCTTTGGGTTTTGAAGGTGCGGCCCCCAAAATTCCTTGGGCTTGGTCCTTCCTTAGATAAGAGGGAAAGCCATAAGATTTTGATGAAGGCTTTCTTTTAAGTTGTTGCTCCACTCTTATACAAAGTTAGACTAGCTCATCTAGGTCCCTATATGGAATGAGTTCGACCCTATCCCTCACTTCCATATTAAGCCCACTAAGGAATCTAGCTATGCTTGTTCTTTCCTCCTCCCTAAGTCCAGCACTTAAAAGGAGTAGTTCCATTTGTTGTCTATATTCTTCAACACTCATACTCCCTTGTCTAAGCCTCTGGAGCTTGTCCATAAGCTCCCTTTCATAGTAGGAGGGAATGTGCCTCTTCCTAAGGGCACTCTTAAGATCATTCCAATACTCTACTGGAGGATCCCCATGAATCCTTTATTCCCTAAAAAGGGAAGTCCACCAATAGAGGGAATACCCTTGAAAGCTAAGGGTAGTCAATGGAACTTTTCTCTCTTCGCTAATATAATGGCAAGCAAAGAGTTGCTCAACCTTCATTTTCTAATCTATGTAGGCCTCAACATTATCTTTTCCATGGAAATATGGGAGGCTAATGTTAACCTCTAGAGGCCTTGTATCCTTTTCTCTTCTTTGGGAATGATGTTTAGTATGTGAACTATGGAGCCTTCTATAATAGTTGCTAAGTTCTTCACTTAAACTCTTGCAAGAGTCATGACTACTATAGGAGGCATGTTTTTCTCTTTTCATTTCTTTCATTATTTTTCTTCTTTCTTCCTCTCTTATTTGTTCTCTCTCATCTTGATTTATTTCTACCCTCTCTTTTCCTTTTTCTTTTCTGATGGAAGCTTGCTTGTGGAGCTTCTATGGAGGCTGGATCTTTGAGCTTCAATGAGGTCCTTCAATGGTGATTTTTCACCATGGAGATGCAGCGGAAGGCAAAGGAGAAGAGGAAAGGGGAGGCACTATCCACTAGGGAATAAGCCAAGGAAGAAGGAGCTTCACCACCAAGAATTGCCTTGGATAAGAAGCTTGAAGAGGATGCTTTAATGGAGGAAAAGAAAGAGAGAAGGGGGGAGCACGAAATTGAAGGAATAAAAGAGGGAAAGAAGTGGAACTTTGAAGTGTATCTCATAAGACTTTCATTCATCAAAGTTACAACAAGTGTTACACATGCTTCTATTTATAGACTAGGTAGCTTCCTTGAGAAGCTTTCTTGAGAAAACTTCCTTGAGTAGCTTCTTAGAGAAAACTTCCTTGAGAAGCTAGAGCTTAGCTACATACACCCCTCTCATAACTAAGCTCACCTCCTTGAGAAGCTTCCTTAAGAAGATTCCTAAAGAAGCTAGAGCTTAACTACACATACCTCTCTAATAGCTAAGCTCACCTCTTTGAGATGAGAAGCTAGAACTTAGCTACACACCCCCTATAATAGCTAAGCTCACCCCCATGACAAAAAACATGAAAATACAAAAAAAAAGTCATTACTACAAAGACTACTCAAAATGGCCCGAAATACAAGGCTAAAACCTTATACTACTAGAATGGCCAAAATACAAGGCCCAAACGAAGGAAAAAACCTATTCTAATATTTACAAAGATAAGAGGGCTCATACTTAGCCCATGGGCTCGAAATCTACCCTAAGGCTCATGAGAACCTTAGGGCCTTCCCTTGGATCTCTAGCCCAATCTACTTGGAGTCTTCTACCCAATGCCCTTGCGGGATAGGATTGCATCATTTTCTTTCTAGTTTTTCTTTCCATAACTTGAGGGAACTCAACTCATCTAAGATTCTAGATAGAGGATCCTTATGACTAGTAACCTCTCCATTAACACTAGATGAATGATGACTCATGTTGGTTCCTAAGTTGTGGTTCTTTCTTGTTAGGGGTTTGTAAAAGGTAAAAGCTAGGGTTCAATAGAACTCAAGATAAGCATGATAAGTAAGAAAAAAGTATTATGTAATTATAAGATAAACTAGGCGTGACTAGTAAAGTAAATAAGCTATGAAAATAAGCAAGAAATTAAAGTGCAAGAAATGTAAACTAGGCGAATCCTAAGAGTGCTTGGATGACCACATTTAAGGTTTCCAACAAAACACTCACTATCCTAAGGGGAAAATTGCCTAAAATTATTACACACAAATGGAAGTTTGGTAACCTATTGGAGGCTCCCAACACACTTCCAATGAAAGACCTTTTTGTTACAAAACTTGAAAGCAATGAAGGTAAGTAAATTGCCAATTATAAAATTACAAAATGGTCCTCAATTTTGGTGGTTGTTATCTCTTTTTTTATTCACTCAATTTGGAGTGTTTTTTAGTCCAATAGCTCTTAAGGTGGTTGGCCCCTTGCTTCTTGACTCAAATTCTTCAAGGGATGGCACCAATCCTCCTTTCCAATTCCCTATATGGCAACTCACAAACAAGGAAACAAAGAGACAAACAATAACCGAAGACAAAAAAAAAATCAAATGAAAGCTAAACCAATAGAGTTTTAACAAGACAAATTTTCAAGGAATATTCAAGAATTAAACCAATGAAAAAGCACATAAAAGCAAGCTAGGACTCAAAGATAAACCTATAATGGCTCTAAAGTAAAGTAAAAAAAAAATAAGACTCAAGAAACCTCTAGTTTTGGCACTTGTTTTCACACTAATTTTAAATTGAAATTTCAGAGCTATGATTGTTATAAAATAGGCACAAATTATAGAACAAATTTTGAGCCAAAACAACAAGCACACTTCCCTTTCACTTTTTTTTTCCTGGACATTGATTTTTCTTATTTTTTCCTTTTATCCGAATCACTTGTTTCTTTTTTTATAATTTTTTTCCAGATGTCTAGAAACTTCATTTAAAATTTCAGCTCAAAATTCGTAGTGACCAATTTCCAGTCATTTTTACAAGTTTGTATGTTCAAGTTGCCAGCACCATCGATTTCAACCTAGAAATCAAGAGTAGTATTTATATTGCTTAAGGCTTCGATAATTACAATTTTTGTTTGCTTATGCTCAAATATCTTGAATAACACAATTTAAGAGAGCTTAAGAATTATTTTGATTCGCAAATCCAGCCACAACTCGGCACCACAACTTAATTTCTTCATAGGCATCATATAGGACACTTAGAAAACAAAACAAAGTTCAACAACAAGACTACTTCTAGGAATTGATTTAGAACATGTTATGAACTAAATAACATGCATGACTTAGCCTCAAAATTCAAAATATAGGCTAAGAATGACAAGAATAAATGAATAAATGTATCTAGAATTCAAACAATAAAATCAAAATTCAACACAAACTTAGAACATAATGTGACAATTATTATGACTAAACATGACTCTAAGACAACATGGATTAAGTGATTTACACATAAATTTTTGTGTTTTTTTTCTAATCAATATTTTGGAAAAAAATTTAGATCTAGAGGTTCCGCACAAGAAGATTATGACTGAAAAATGATAGAACCTAAAATCAACACAAAAACATGATTCAAGAGTATATCTATAAAATTTGAACCATAGAAATGCAAGAACAAGTGTAGGTCTAAGATTTAATTGGTTTATTTTTTTTAATATACTCTAAACAACATCAAACCACAAGACAATGCACAAGACAATGGAGGATATACATGGAGAATAAGATAAAGAACAAGGAATTAAAGTGAATTGACCAAACAAAAAGATAGTGGAAGCAAAAGAACATCACCTATATGAAGATACTCTTGATACCACATGATGTGGCTCCTATGTGGAGCTTGTAGGCCTTGGATATTCTTCATCAATAGAGTCCTTTGCTTCTTGAAGATCAATGGTAGGGGAATATAGATAGAAGAAAGATGATTGGAGACCCCACTTCAAGAAGAAGATGAGTCAAGAAGAAGTTCACCACCATAAGAAGCCATGTATAAGAGCTTGAAGGTAGGAGAAGATGAGTGGAGGGAGAGGAAGAGAAGGGGCACAAACTTTTATGCCTCAAATGAGGTTTGAACTTTGAAGTGTAATTATCAAATGATCAAATTTGAAAAAATGTGCACACATGACCTCTATTTATAGCCTAAGTGTCACACAAAATTGAGGGAATTTAAATTTCTATTCAAATTTCACTTGAATTTGTGGAGCCAAAATTTCACTAATTATGATTAGTGAATTTTAGCTATGGTTCAGCTCACTAATACAAGATCAAGTCCAAGATTCTCCACTAAGTGAGCTTAGGTTTCATAAGGCATGTAAAGCATGAAGGACATGCACAAAGTGTGACTATATGATGTGGCTACGGGATATAACAAGCAAATGCTCACCTCCCCCTCTAAAATTTAATTGGATTGGGCTTCTCCCAATTCAATTAAATTTATTTTCCAATTCACATCTTGAAGTTAGCCGAGTTCTTTGACGACATTTCTTTCCACCACATACCTTGGGAAGAGAATCAAATGGCCGATGCATTAGCCACCCTGGCATCCATATTTCAACTTGCCCCACACGGGGATCTGTCGTACATCGAATTCAGATCTCAGGGCAGGCCAGCGTATTGTTGTACGATAGAGGAAGAGCGGGATGGGAAACTGTGGTACTTCGATATCAAGCAATATGTTGAGAACAAAGAATATCCACCAGGGATTTCCGACAATGACAAAAGAACGTTAAGGAGATTGGCTACTGGTTTCTTTGTAAGTGGTACCATCCTCTTACGATGCGTAGATGCCAAAGAGGCGAACTTCATGATTGAGGAAATCCATGAGGGTTCATTTGGGACACATGCCAATGGGCATGCTATGGCCAGGAAGATCCTTAGGGCTAGTTATTACTGGCTCAATATGGAGAGCGATTGCTGCGCCCATGTAAGGAAGTGTTATAAATGTCAGGCATACGCGGACAATGTCAATGTTTCGCCACATCCTCTGAATGTTATGTCCGCCCCTTGGCCTTTTTCCATGTGGGGAATAGATGTCATTGGGGCCATCTAACCCAAAGCTTCGAATGGTCATCGCTTCATTCTTGTGGTGATAGATTACTTCACCAAATGGGTCGAAGCGGCTTCTTATACTAATATCCCGAGAAGTGTGGTGGCCAGATTCATAAAGAGGGAGTTGATTTGTCGATACGGACTCCCTAGGAAGATCATTACTGACAATGGCACCAATCTGAACAACAAAATGATGCAGGAAATGTGCAAGGACTTCAAGATCCAGCATCATAACTCCACCCCTTATCGGCCAAAGATGAATGGGGCTGTAGAGGCTGCAAATAAGAATATTAAGAAGATTGTTCAGAAGATGACGGTGTCATACAAAGATTGGCATGAGATGTTGCCTTTCGCCCTGCACGGATATAGAACCTCGGTACGAACTTCTACTGGGGCAACGCCGTATTCCTTGGTTTATGGGACGGAAGCAGTACTCCCATTTGAGGTAGAGGTTCCTTCTCAGAGGATAATAGCGAAATCAGGCCTAGAAGAGTCAAAATGGGCTCAAGCACGCTACGACCAACTCAACCTTATTGAAGGTAAGCATTTGACAGCCATGATCCATGGGCATCTGTATCAAAGAAGGATAAAGAACGCGTTCGACAAAAAGGTACGCCCGCGCAAGTTCAACAAGGGGGACCTTGTGCTGAGGAAGATGTCCCACGCTGTTAAGGATAATCGAGGCAAGTGGGCCCCGAATTATGAAGGACCTTTCGTTGTGAAAAAATCTTTTTCTGGGGGTGCTCTGATACTCACCAACATGGATGGCAAGGAGCTACCCTCGCCTGTGAACTCCGATGTCGTTAAGCGATATTACGCTTGAAGTCTGGGGCAATTAAGAGGACCGTTGCATGTTCTTTTATTTCTGAGTTTTTTGTTCTTCTTGGTTTCCTCCAGGGATTCCCATTCACTGTAATTGTCTCATTTCTTTAAAAGAAGAGAAGATGGGTGAGGCTTCAGTCCTCACTTTAGTTTTAAACCTTGTGTTAGTTTGTAATAACCTGAGCCCTCTTCGCTCGGTTCATGGGGTGCCCCAAACGCTTAAATTAAAACTGAACCTAACCAGCCTTCACTAAGAAAATCATTGCATTAAAAAACATTCATGCATGCACGTACACATGCATATCTTGTGGTAACAGGGGCAGAATCGTCTTAGGCCACGGTCAGAGGTCGAGACAAAGTTGACGGCGGAAATCAACCAAAGTAAGACGATGACCTGGTCACGATTGGCCGCACATTGTTTGTTTCCTACTTGAAGGTACTTAGGGACGGGTGCAAATGGAGGATAGGGTCACGACCGACCAGTCTTCGTCCCTTCCCGGCGCTGGACAAGCAGAGAACGTCGCTGCAAGGCAGCCCAGCATCCTTTGAATTCACAGTATTTATTACTATTGTTTATGTTAAATAAGTAATTGATGCCTGTTTCTAACTTAAGTAGGTTCGAGTAGGCAAATGTTAAACTGTAAAAAAGGGGGGGGGGGGCATGGTTATGGTTCCCCTAAAAAAATAAAAAAAATAAAAATTTGCAGGTTAGCTCGCCTGGGCGAGCAACCCCTACACCAGATTATAAAAAATGAGGGAGGGGGACGTTTTCTGCCCCCAAAAACTCCCCCCCCCCCCCATTCAAAAGAGAGACCTCACGAAGCTTGCATTTTTTGGTCTCCCAAGCCACTTTTGGTTGCATTTTGCTTTCATTTTTCATATTCCTACTCATTCCAACAAGTAAGTATTCAATCCTTGAGTTTTTTGCTTTCCATTGGTGTATTTTGTTCATCTTTTGGAGCTCTAAATTGTAAGAATGTGCTCATATTTGTGGGGCAGTTTTGGGGTTTTTTATGCTTAATTTGTTAGAGTTGAGGGGTTGTAGAGGATGGCCTCAGGCCTATGTGGTACTCTGAAACAATGGGGCATGCCACATTGCCCCCATTCTCTTGCAATTTATGCCTAAACACGCGCCCACCAAGTGCTCGGTGAAATGCCCCAATGACATATGGATGTGATTTTGTAAGATCGGGGTTGTGGGACAGTTTTACATACATAGGGACAACATTGAGGATTCGAAGTAGGTTCCCAAATTCAATTCTAAAGCTTAGGAACCCAAGCTTTAGTTTCAATGCAAGGAATCATTGCTTATGTCTAATAATCTAAATTTGGGTTTTGAAAGTGGAAAGGCATGAAAATTGGGACATGCTTGTGAGAGTTTTTACTTGAATTTGGCTGCCCCATGAGGGGTACTTTGCACCTAGGTAGCATGGAAAATAATTTTCAATGGTATGTAAATATGTGTATAAATATAGGTAGCATGGAAAACACCTTTCAATGGTGTGTATATATGTGAATATATGGCATAAAATTCCTTGCAAGGTGTGAATGAGTAGCAGAAAAATGTCTTTCAACATATGCATATTTGAGGAAAGGTAGCATTAGGAGCCTTTTAGAAAATGTACTCATGTCAAAAAAGGGCCTAGGACACTTCCTAAATGAATATATGATGGCATGGAATTTCCTTTTCAAATGCAAGTATGTGCATGATGTAACTAGCGTTCCAATGTGCATATAAATAAATGTGAGTGAAACAACAAAAGTTAATATGATAAATACTTCAAATATGTGTAGATAGCAAAATATTTAGGATGTGATTTGGTGTAAATTTTGACACGATGCCTTGAGCATGAGAATGTGTGTTCTTTTCAAAGATATCTATATGTGTGGTAACTAGAATGTGTTGGATGTCCTTGTACGTTGGCATAATTAGTAGGATATTTTGCATATGCGCATGTGCATAAATGTGTTACATTAAACGTGTGCGTGAGTTCATTCTAAATCGGAAGGATTAGCCTGTCATTTTTGTGTTAAGATAAGCATCATCTTTTAAGACTAACTTCCCAAAATGTTTGTCCTCGTAGGAAATGGCTCCGAGAAAGCTCCCTGCAAAGAGATCCAGGAAGGACAAAGCGGCTGAAGGGACCAGTGCCGCTCCTGAGTATGACAGTCATCGCTTCCGGAGTGCTAAACACCAGCAACGTTTCGAGGCCATCAAAGGATGGTCATTCCACCGGGAGAGACGCGTCCAGCTCAGGGACGATGAGTATACCGACTTCCAGGAAAAGATAGTTCGTCGGCGGTGGGCATCGCTGGTTACCCCCATGGCCAAGTTCGACCCAGACATAGTCCTGGAATTTTATGCCAATGCTTGGCCTACACAGGAGGGCGTGCGGGATATGCGATCTTGGGTGAGGGGTCAGTGGATCCCTTTCGATGCGGATGCCCTCAGCCAGTTCCCGGGATATCCTTTAGTGCTAGAGGAGGGCCAGGAGTGTGAGTATGGCCAGAGGAGGAATCGGGTCAATGGGTTTGATGAGGAGGCCATTGCCCAGTTGCTGTGTATACCGGGGCAGGATTTTGCCCAGACTGCTGTTGGGAGACGGGTGCGGATCATGCACACCAACATGACTACCCTGACCCAGATATGGATGACGTTGCTGCTCAGCAACATCCAGCCCAACGATCATAATTCCGACCTCCCCCTGTCGAAGTGTCAGCTGGTGTACGCCATCCTGACACGGATAAGCATTCACGTGGCTCAGTTGATCACTGATGACATTTATCTATTCGCAGGTATGCCACCTACCAGGCACCCTCTGGACCTAGATAAGTCAAACAGGGCCCTGGGTTTTCCGGCATTGATCACGGGTCTTTGCCAGTCGTTCGGGGTTCCTGTCGCACCCAGTAAAGTGATCCGACCACCGATCACCCGAGCTTTCATAGAGAAGTAATGCACGGCTAGACAGGCACAGGGTGGCGACCCGCAGGCCCCAGATGCATCGCCGCCACCCCCTTAGGCTGATCCAGCTGGGTCATTTGACATGAAGCGGTATTTACGGCATTTGGTTCGCCAGTAGGCAGCCAACCACAGGGCGCACGTGCAGACCCATGACTCTCTCTACCAGCTTAGTCTCAGCCTGCAGAGCCAGGGTTTTACTTCTTTTCCATGCCCTACTCCGAATCAGTTCAGGGCCGAGGTCGCATGGTCTGGAGATTGGCCTGAGGCCCAGGCAGCAGAGGCACCCGCAGAGGCTCCCAACAAGGCAGATGATGCCCACGAGGACGAGGAGATGACCGATTTTCTTGATTTCTTGGGAGGGAGCGGAGCCACATGATTGGGAGATCCCTAGATCCATATTCTCTTTTATGTTTCCTCTTTTATCTGTTACGTATCATTTTATTTTTGTTTAACTGAGGGACTAACGTTTGTTTCGTTTTGATTGACTTTTGTTTTGTGCATACATGTCATTTGAACTGTTACGTTAGTATTTACTTCGTTGTTGTCAATAGTGTTTGTTGAAATTCCGGAATCGCATAGAATTTTTCATTTAGGAATGTCGTCCAAAATAAAAATAAAATGAACCAAAATCATGATAAAAAGAAAGAAACATTTCGAATAAAATGTCTACATATATAAAGAAAAAGAAAAATGTTTTTATATATGTATGCAAAAGGAAAATGTGTATAGAAGGATTTTTGTGTGTGTAAATGATGCATGGAAAGAAATTCTTGTGTGTGAGAGCAACAGGTGTATATAAAGAAACTTTTGTATGAACCACAGGTGTGTGTTGGGAAAAACGAAAAAATCTTTGAACATAAATAGAGTTTGTATATAGACCGTGTGACGTAAAGAGAAAGAGTTCTAATGCGTGTACCGAAAAAGTTCGTCATGTATAAAAATGTAGATGTACAAAGAAAAGTTTTCCTCATAGAGGGCCATGGGTGTATAATTTTGTGAATCTAAAAATAAAACAAAAAGGAAAAAGAAAGAAAGACCTCGAAGGTCGACATGTTATGGTTAGGAAGAATAAATCATTTGTAGAGAGCAAACGTATCTTTTGGAAACAAGGGACTGACGCTAAGTGTTTATTTTCCTAAATAACCGAGATAAGAATGGATGAATTCGTTGAACTGATGAAAGAACATAATTGGGAAACGTTGGGTCTGTTTGTGTAAATTCCCAACCGTAGTATCACAATGCCATGAACGGGATGCTTGAGTGCCCACCTGGCTGTGGCCATGACTAATTTTGCACGTTGTTTCCAAATCATCATTGTTACATGTGCCTTGTGGAATAATATGGAAGTTCGGCCCGAGACCGACACCTTGACACACGAATTTGTTTTGCCCCAGATATCAAGATCGGGCTCCCACGATAAAAGACCCCATTGAGGCACAACCTTAGACTTTTTTGAACCTTGGCCTATAAAAAAGAATCCTCATCCTTTCCCCCGAAGCAAAGGACAGCGGAATCTCCTCAAGGGAGAGCAAATAGAATGCTAAAACCCGATTTCCCAAAGAAAGGAATGGAAAAGGAAAAAATGAAAAGGAAGAAAAGAAAAAAAATGAAAAGAAAGGAAAAGAAGGATTCTCGATCGAAGATTGGAAGAAAGTAAAAAGGAAAAGATCAGAGGAAAACAGAGTAATTCCCGATCAATGAAAGAAAGAGAATAGAAATTCTTCAAACCAAATAAATTTTTCGGCAAGGTAAGTGACTGCCGGCAAAGGAAAACCCATTTTTTTGGTGGTTCTTCCTTTCGGATTGCAACTCAAAGTCATTCTCGACTGGCGATATCCCGCCCCACATAAACAAAGAGGAAAAGACCGAAACACCCGGCTTCCGCTCCAAAAAAACACTACCCTCGAGAAAATCCTATTGATCCGTGATCGTACGTGTTGATCTTTGATTCGATAGGAAATTGTGTGCAAAATAAAGCCATGGTGCAGTTATGGTTTGGGATTAGGGTAAAACACTTGCCTGTGTGAGTTTTTATACACTATGAGTAATTTATTCTTAGTTTCAGCTTAACCCGATGTTTCCCCTGAATGTTCATTTAAAAGCTAAATGTTGACATCCTGCCCTTCATTTTCGGTTACAAGGAAGATTACCCTTGGCATGAGTATATTGTTTCTTTAAGATATGGTGCTCTCACGAATGATTTATTTTTCTTTGCAAAAAGCATGTTTGCCTTTTTAGGTGGAAAAAATCCGACGGACCCTTCGGTCCTCCCAATAAATCTTATTCAGAGCCCCATGAATTGATTGTCGTTCATGCATCCTCCACCAATTAGTCTGGAGCCACGCGAATTGATTGCCTAGCGCAATTCTCCATTCTCCACTTTTATTCGGAGCCCCATGAATTGATTTTCGTTCATGCATCCTCCACCAATGAGTCTGGAGCCACGCGAAGTGATTGCCTAGTGCAATTCTCCATTCTCCACTTTTATTTGGAGCCCCATGAATTGATTGTCATTCATGCATCCTCCACGAATGAGTCTAGAACCACGCAAAGTGATTGCCTAGCGTAATTCTCCATTCTCCACTTTTATGCGGAGCCCCATGAATTGATTGTCGTTCACGCATCCTCCACCAATGAGTCTGGAGCCATGCGAAGTGATTGCCTAGCGCAATTCTCCATTCTCCACTTTTATTCGGAGCCCCATGAATTGATTGTCGTTCATGCATCCTCCACCAATGAGTCTGGAGCCACGCGAAGTGATTGCCTAGCGCAATTCTCCATTCTCCACTTTTATTCGAAGCCCCATGAATTGATTGTCGTTCATGCATCCTCCACCAATGAGTCTGGAGCCACGCGAAGTGATTGCCTAGCGCAATTCTTCATTCTCCACTTTTATTCGGAGCCCCATGAATTGATTGTCGTTCATGCATCCTCCACCAATGAGTCTGGAGCCACGCGAAGTGATTGCCTAGTGCAATTCTCCATTCTCTACTTTTATTCGGAGCCCCATGAATTGATTGACGTTCATGCATCCTCCACCAATGAGTCTAGAGCCACACGAAGTGATTGCCTAGTTCAATTCTCCATTCTCCACTTTTATTCGGAGCCCCATGAATTGATTGTCGTTCATGCATCCTCCACCAACGAGTTTGGAGCCCCGCGAATTGATTGCCTATCGCTGTTCGCCAATTCTCCATTCTCCCCTTTTGTTCGGAGACCCATGAATTGATTGCCTAGCGCTGTTCATGTGTCCTCCACCGTCAAGTGCGGAGCCTCCGGTGATTGGGAAATGTGTTTTTTTGTTATTTTCCCGATTGTTTCCTTCGCCAAACATGTGTATATATGTATATTATGTTGTTGTTGTTTATATTTTGTTTTGTGTTGTGCAGAAAAAAGAAGAAGTAGAGACGAGAGTCGTCATAGACTAACCACGGAAAGGGCAAAGACGGACGAAATCATTGTTTTTATCTTTACTTTCCTCTTATCTCCGATAAAAGGTAAGTAAAGAGGGGCAACTGTCATACCCTAATTTCGTCCGGGGACTATTGTTTGATGGCATGCAACCTTTGATTGACCGCTTCAAAATACTTAGCACCCTTTGTTGCACAATATGTGAAGTCCCGAGACGCGCCGGAAATCAAAAGAAAGCATGGTTACGCGATCCGTGAAATTCCGTAATGTGGCGGAAACTAAAAGGAGGTATCGGTTACGCAATCCGTGAGTTTCCGTAACTTCTTCGAAAGCTAAAAAAGAGTAAATACATGATCCGTAAGGTTCCGTAGCCTTACGGAAAGAAAATAAGTATCGTTACGAAATTCATAAAGTTTCATAACATTACGGAAAAAGAATCACCAAAAAAGGTAAAAAAAAAGGGGTGTATTTAGTAAAAAAAAGGGTGTAAATAGCAACCAGGCCCCATGGGCCTTCCAGATTCTTCCTCCAAAAGGTGGTTGCTTCTGGAGGAAGTGACCTGGCTCGCCTGGGCGAGCTGGGTGGCAAGCTCCTCCCCTATTTTGCTATAAATAGGGGGAGGAATGAAGAAGGAAAGGGTTCAGCCTTCTTGGCACTTCGTATTCTCTTGAAATTGCTGAGAAAAATTGTTTCCGTGAAGAAAATCCAAGCCGAGGCGCTTCCGTAACGTTTCCGTGGGTAATTACGCGAAGATTTTCAACCGTTCTTCGACATTCATCGTTCGTTCTTCGTTTTCTTCGGTCTTCAACTGGTAAGTACCCCAAACCGAGCTTTTCAATTCATTCTATGTACCCGTGGTGGTCCTCATTTGTTTCATGTACTTTTATTCTCGTTTTCATTTACTTTCCGTACCCCCTTTTGACGTGCTTCAGTCATTTATTTAAGTCATTTCTCGCCTAATCAAAAAATAAAATAAATTTCCACCGATCATTTGATTTGTAATATCTATTAATTTCTGTTAAAATGAATTACAACCGTTCGGTCGTGCCGTAACCACGTTGGAAATCAAAAAAGAGGTAAAATAATAATATAATAGTCAAAAAATACCTTTTAGTAAAAATGAAGCGAAAAAAATCAATCGGACGTTTTCTCTTTGGGATTTCTCATTCTAAATTGAATTTACTAATAACTAAAGTGAAACTAAGGCTAAAATCAACCCGCCAAGTCAAGCTTGTACACAAAAAAGTCACTAAAAAAGGATTTGAAAGTTTATTATCTCAGTTTTCCTTACCAAGTAAATGGAGCATTTTTAAGGTCCAACGCCTTAAAATTATCACCTTTCAAGTAAAAAGAATCGCTTGGTTCACTCTTAAAAAAGAACTACGTAGGTCTAATTTCCTCTTCGATGGAGGGTACGTAGGAGCAAAAGCCCAGCTTTTATCGACCTCAAAAAATAAAAAGAAATAAAAGGTAAGATAACACAATTTCACAATTCTAAAAAATAGGCTGTTGTCCTTTGAGACAAACGCAAGAGGTGCTAATACCTTCCTCAAACATAAATACAACTCCTGAACTTTGAATTTTCATTTTGACCGGTTTCCTTCGATTTTTCTGACGTTTTCCACAAATAAACGTTGGTGACGACTCCGCGCATCTTTCCTCCTTTGGAAAGCGCACCCGTGAGCCTCGCCTTGCTCGCCCGCAAAAGGGAATGTTGCGACACTTAGTATTTTTAATATTTGCTTAGTATGACTGAATATTTATGGATTGTGATATATGACTATGTGGTTTGCATTTTAATTTGGTTTATTCATGTCTTGCTTTATGAATGGTTTAGAATCTTTTATGTTTGTTTTACAAGGTATGCTTTGTGTATGTTTCAAATTATGTATGTTTTACGCACTTTGGCCTTTTGATGTTGCCAAAGGGGGAGAGAAAAATGGGTATTTTAAGAAATCAAGATATTATATTTTCAAAACTTTAAAATTAAGCATAAATTCAAATAGAAAGGGGGAGAAAGGGATGAGTGAACGGTAGAACAAAATTTGTATGCATTCTCTTGATTTCAGGATTGTCATCATCAAAAAGGGGGAGATTGTGGAAGCAATGCCTTGCAAGATTATTTTGATGATGCCAAAGAATCAAGAGTTAAGCAAATTCCAAAGTTTCAAGATACAAGATTCAAGAATCAAGATTCAAGAGTCAAGTTTCAAGAATCAAGAATCAAGATTCAATATTAAGGTTCAAGAATCAAGAGAAGACTCAATCAAGATAAGTACTAAAAGAGTTTTTCAAAACATTGAGTAGCACAAGAAATTTTCACAAAATCATTACCAAAGAGTTTTTTTCTCTGGTAATCGATTACCAAAAGGTAGTAATCGATTACCAGTAGCCAGCATTGTTTTCAAAAACTGATGCACAAAGCTATAATCGATTACCATAATCATGTAATCGATTACCAGTGTTTTAAAACGTTAGATTTAAAATTTCAAGAGTCACAACTTGTGTTTAAACATTTTCAAATCATTTTCAACTTGTGTAATCGATTACACAATACTTGTAATCGATTACCAGAGTTTCTAAACATTTTGATTTTCAAATTTAAACATGAAGAGTCACATTTGTTGATGTGTAATTGATTACACCATGATGGTAATTGATTACCAGTGACCAATTTCGAAAAATAAATTTCCAAAAGTCACAATTCTAAAAGTGACTTGTTTTTGAAGAATTTTTCAAAAGTCACAACTTTCTAAGTGACTAGTTTTCAAAAGAGTCACAATTTTTAAAAGGTGACTAGTTTTAAAGAAATTGCCAAGAGTCACAAACTTTAACTTGAGTCATCAAGAGATTATAAATATGTGACCATGGCATGAATTTTATAACAATCTTTCAACAAGTTTCATAACAAGTTTTTTTACAGATCTTTCTGATTCATTTCTCTTCATCTTTCTAAAAAGATTTTGTTCAATCCTTTCTCTTTCAAGAAAGGTTCTTTGATAAAAAAAACTTGTACTATTCTTCTTCATTCACTTCTCTCTTTGCCAAAAGAATAGAAGGACTAACTGCCTGAATTCTTTTGTGTCTCTCTTCTCCCTTTGCCAAAAGAATAGAAGGACTAATCGCCTGAATTCTTTTGTGTCTCTCTTCTCTCTTCCAAGAGAATTCAAAGGACTAACCGCCTAAGAATTCTTTTGATTCTTCCCTTCCTCTTAAGCAAAAGATTTCAAAGGACTAATCGCCTGAGATATCTTTTGTTTCCCCTTACAAAGATTCAAAGGACTAACCACCTGAGAATTCTTTGTCCCAACACATTGCAGGGTACATCCTTTATGGTACAAGTAAAGGGTACATCTACTTGGGGGTTGTTATACTGAGAACAAGAGAGGGTACATCTCTTGTGGATCAGTTCAAGTGGAGGGTACATCCTCTTGGTTATTCAAAGAGAACAAGGGAGGGTACATCCCTTGTGGATCTTTGGCTTGTAAAGGATTTTACAAGGTTGAAAAGAAATCTCAAAAACCACAGGTTTTTTGGCGACTGGATGTAGGCACGGTTTGTGGCCGAACTAGTATAAATCTTGTGTTTGTCTTCTTCTTCCCTACACTCTTTAATTTTCGCTGTGTACTTTTAATTATCGCTTTTACTTTTGGTTAATTTTCTATTTCTGTTCTTTACTTTGTTAACTTAGTAGTAAAGGCCTAATTGAATCTAGTAACATTAAGAAGGATAGATTTTTAATTAGTCAAGACACGTTAATAATTAATTCAACCCTCCCTTCTTAATTATTCCGAGGCCACTTGATCCAACACCCGAGGGTTTGGCTCGGATGATCAATGGGTTCCTATCCTCTTCTTACGGTCTACTACTTCCCTCGGATGATCAATGGGTTCCCATCCTCTTTTCAAATTCGGGAGTTGACAGAGTTTGATAGAGTACAATCCTAGAGCAACATCTATGATTTTCCATTAGATGACATAGGCATCATGGCACTATTCGGTATCATGGTGGCCGGCGTCATGATTAGTGATCGAGGCCGTACCCGAATCAAATGAACATTAAAAATGCAGTATCTAGGAAGTGATCCTAGGTTCTTTCCCAATGAGCAATGGTCAACCAAATATTCATAACAGATAGTAATAAAACAGTAACGAATTGGGGATTTGTTTTTGTAAATTAAACAGCAAGCAAATTTGAATTAGAAAATAACATAATTAAAACATGTTGTTTCCCCTTGATTCACAAGCAAGTCTCTTATCCTAGGTTACGAGGATTTATCCTTAATTAGTTCAACCACTTAATCCAACCCTAAATTAAATTACTAAGCGAAAATTAACATAAGGCTATCATTATGTGATTCAGCAACACATACACCAATTAATCATGAACGAAACTGATCATTAAGCATGAACGTAAATTAAGCGCAGAGACAATTAATCAAGCACTAAGCATGCATGGATTAATAGCAACAAATATAGAGTAATTGGTGAAGAGGAAAAACTGATCAGAATTCAATAGTAATAACAAAACCTCAAAGAGAATTGTGCTTGATCCTCAAGAGAAGACAACACTGGAGACTTAGCCTTCCATTAATCAGCAGAAAACGAAATTGTAGATTGAAGCAGAAACGAAATTGCAGAAAATGAATTTTATTCTACGTGAACAGTGTGCATGAACAATAATAAAAACTGGAATTGCAAAACCTAAGATTATTCTCCTCTCCTAAAACGAAAAACTCCTTAAACTAAAACCTTGGTGTTGTTATATAGGTTCTCAGCCCCAAAGCTTACAAATCTGTTTTAAGTCCAAGCCCATAAATAAAATATATTCTGGACAAGATAAGATAAGATTGGATGAAATAAAATCTAGATGAAATAAAATCGAGATGAAATAAAATCAGGATAAGATAAGATAAGATTGGATGAAATAAAATCTAGATGAAATAAAATCAAGATAAGATAAGATTTGATAAACTAAAATTATATGTTCTCTTCAAGTCCAAGCCCAATTCCGGATTCAAGCACAATTGCTTATAATTCTCCTAAAATTAAATTAAAAACACAAAATTAGTCAAGTAGGCCTAAATGATAAAACTGCATAATCAATTTGACAATTAAGGCTAATCAGTAATTAAAATGGTAACAAAAAGGGTTAAGAAATAGGAGAAAATAATGACACATCAAATCCCCCCACACTTAGCCTTTTGCACTCCTGGGAAAAATTTAAAAAAAACAAAGCAAGGAACGAATCCATAAACATTAAAGAGAAACAAACAAACACAAAAACAATTACATATTTCTTAATGAATCTCAAGGAATGAAAGAAATGGGCAACATCCAACATGTAGAGAGTTAAAGAATCAAGACAGTCATGAAAATCATCCAAGCATCTCAAACATGGCAAGATAGTCAATCAGCTCAAGAATGAAAAGTGATAAAGCGTCACAAGATATGCACTCTATCTCTCAAGTATCTAGGCTACTGTTTACTCTCATCACCCATGAAAACAAACACCGCATAGACTTGGCAAGACTCTAAAATTGATAACCACATCACAAACACATGCACATGAGGATCAAAAGGTCTTTTAAGGTTGTAATGGGGCCAAGGACAAGGTAGAGGAAAGTATGGGATAGTAGCTAAAACCCAAAGGAATATAGGAGCAATGGGGAATAAGTGGGAAGTAAGAAAAAGTAGTAAACCCCAAAACCAAAATTAAAAATTAAGCATAAAAAGTAAAGCCAAAACAAAATCAACCAAGTCCTCAAACCGATCCAAGTCTTCAAACTAAGACCTCATTTATTCAACTTCATTCTTTATTTTTTTTTTGAACGTGAACAGTAGCAATTGAAACCATTTGAAAAATAAAGTAAAATTAGGCAATATATGCATATATATCAAGCATGGCCAAAATACATCATCAAGCATGGCCAACGAAAACATATCATCCAATGAAATATACCCCCCCACAGTTATTCCCAAAACAATTCCAAAGCTCCAAAATTCCTTAAGGGTAGGGTGAAATCATGGTTTTTCACTTAAGGCTTGTAATGAGCTTCAAAACAAAGAAAGGGGAACATAGGCTCAAAGGGGCTATCAAAGGAATTAATTCAAGGTAGGCTCATTTGGCTAGAGGCTTATAAGAACAAAATGCCTAAATCATCTCCCAACATTCATGTGAAGCAAGAAGTATCAACAAGAGTCAAGCCAAGGCTATTGTGCAAGCAATCAATGGGCAAAGCACACCAAATAAAATAGATGATGATGGCTCAAATTCTAACCAAGGGTAAATCTATCACTTTCAATTCGAACTTTCAAAACTAACTTGACATGTAGAGATAAACAAGGATTTCAATTCACAAAATGCCAAGAAACTCCTATTTCAAAAACAATTACCCATTACGTGTACATAACCCAAAATTCAAAGAGAAACATGCAATGATGTACACAAAACATAAAACCAAAATAACAAAATTAACCTAGGAAAACCTAATAAAATTAAACTAGAATACCCAACAAAATTAAAGAACAATCTCCCCAACCCCCCCCCCCCTCCACACTTAATCAACACATTGTCCTCAATGTAGCATAATCATAAGATCAAGAACAATCAAAACAATCAATAAATTTGGACAAGTGCAATACAAGTAAAGAAGGAGACAGAAAAAAAAAACTCCCTAAGTCATGGCGGATAAGGAAGTAGGGTGAAGTAAGGAGGTCTCCTCCACCACTACATCCACTAAAGAGGGATTTGTGAGAAATGGTTTCAGCCGGTGTCCATTGACCTTGAAGCTCTTATCTGTCGATTCACTTTTGATCTCAACTGTACCATAAGGAAAAACATTAGTTACCACAAAAGGACCAATCCACTTTGACCTCAACTTACCACTCACGAGTCTGAGCCTAGAGTTATACAATAAAACTTTCTGTCCAACCACAAAGTCCTTCTTAGCTATCAAGCTGTCATGAAATTTCTTGGTCTTCTCCTTATAGAATTTGGAATTCTCATAGGCTTCTAAACGGATCTCACCTAGCTCACTTAGTTGCAACTTCCTTTCCTCTCCAGCCTGATTCATAAAGAAGTTGGAGGTTTATACAGCCCAGTAGGCTTTGTGCTCTATCTCTACAGGAAGATGACATGCCTTGCCAAAGACAACCCGATAAGGAGACATTCCTATGGGTGCTTTGTAGGCAGTCCTATGCGCCCAAAGAGCATCATCTAGCCTGGTGCTCCAATCCTTTCTGTTTGGCTGCACAATCTTCTCTAAGATCCTTTTTATCTCCCTGTTTGAAATTTTAGTCCGCCCATTAGTTTGGGGGTGGTATGGTGTGGAAATTCTGTGCACGACCCCATACTTTTTGAGCAAGTCATACATGGATCTGTTACAAAAATGGGTGCCTTGATCACTAACGATGGCTCTAGGGACTCCAAACCTGCAAGACAGATTAGATCTAACAAAATCCACAACAACCTTAGCATCGTTAGTTCTGGTGGGTTTGGCTTCCACCCATTTTGAAACATAATCAACAGCAACGAGAATATAAACAAAACCAAAAGAGACAGGGAAAGGCCCCATAAAATTTATACCCTAGACATCAAACACCTCACATAATAACATGGGTTGTTGAGGCATTTGCTGTCTCCATGAAGGTGAGCCGCCTGCTCTCGGACAAGGCTCACAAGTGCTATAGATTCTCCACGCATCCTTAAAGATAGTGGGCCAATAGAAACCGCAGTCAAGCACCTTGCGAGCTGTCCTCTATATGCTAAGATGGCCACCTGGTGCGGAAGAATGACAGAATTACAGGACCGAGTCAATCTCATGGTCTAAAATGCATCTCCTAATAACCTGGTCACTGCACAACTTCCATAAATAGGGTTCATCCCAAATATAATGCTTAGCATCGCTCTTAATTTTATCAATTTGAGCTTTAGATGCTAAGGGAGGAAAAACAAAAGCAACCAAATAATTCACAATATTAGCAAGCCAAGGAGTGGGGAAGGAATCAGAAATACTATACATAATGTACAAATGGTCATCCAGAAAATCATCCTGAATGGGTGAGTCCTCAAACGCACGCTCAATCCTACTCAGGTGGTCAGCCACGAGGTTCTGCGCACCGCTCCGATCACGGATCTCCAAATCAAACTCTTGGAGCCAAAGCATCCACCTGATCAATCTAGGCTTTGATTCAGCCTTCTTCAACAGGTACTTCAGAGCTACATGGTCAGTATAAACAATAACACGAGTACCAAGTAAATATGAACGAAATTTCTCAAGAGCAAAAACTATCGCTAATAGTTCCTTCTCTGTGGTAGTGTAATTTGCTTGAGCAGCATCCAAAGTTCTGGAAGCGTAGTAGATCACCCGAGGCAACTTGTCAATCTTTTGAGCAAGGACAGCCCCCAATGCGTAATTGGATGCATCGCACATTAGCTCAAATGGGGCTGTCCAATCAGCTGCCTGAATGATAGGGGTGGTAGTCACCGCACGCTTGAGGCAATCAAAAGCCTCTTTGCACCAGTCATCAAAATCAAACTCCACCTCTTTTTGCAGCAGATTGGATAGTGGAAGGGCCACTTTGCTAAAATCCTTGATAAAGCGCCTATAAAACCCTGCATGACCAAGAAAAGAACAAACCTCTCGCATGCAAGAGGGGTAAGGTAATTGTGAAATAACATATTTTTGCAGGGTCTACCTCTATGCCCCTATTCAAAATGATATGCCCTAAAACTATACCTTGTTCTACCATGAAGTGACATTTTTCAAAATTCAGCACAAGGTTAGTTTCATTGCATCTATTAAGAACTCTATCCATATTATCCAAACATGAATCAAAAGAGGATCCATAAACAGTAAAATCATCCATAAACACCTCTATGCAAGTCTCTAAAAAATCACTGAAAATACTAAGCATACACCGCTGGAAGGTACTAGGGGCGTTGCATAGGCTAAAGGGCATTCTCCTTTAGGCAAAAGTGCCAAAGGGACAGGTGAATATGGTCTTTTCTTGATCCTCAAGAGCAATATGAATTTGTAAATAACTAGAAAAACCATCAAGAAAATAATAGTGATGACACTTACCTGCCAAGCGCTCAAGCATTTGATCAATGAAATATAGGGGAAATTGATCTTTTCTGGTTACCTGGTTCAGCCTCCTATAATCAATGCAGACTCGCCAGCTGTTCTGCACTCTTGTGGGGATAAGCTCATCCCTTTCATTCTTAATCAATGTGAGGCCTGTCTTCTTAGGAACCACTTGGACTGAGCTTACCCACTGGCTGTCAGAAATGGGGTAGATGATTCTAGCTTGTAAGAGCTTGGTCACTTCCTTTTTCACCACATCTAGAATGATGGGGTTGAGTCACAGCTGTGGCTGCCTCACTGGCTTAGCTCCATCCTCTAAAAGTATCCTATGCATGCAGGTAGATGAGCTAATACCAGGAATGTATGCTAAAGTCCATCCAATGGCTTTCTTGTGCTTCTTGAGAACTAGCAACAGCTACTCCTCTTGCTCAGCAGCAAGGGAGGCAGAGATGATCACTGGAAATTTTTCCTTGTCGTCCAAGTAAGCATATTTGAGGGTTGTTGGTAAGGGCTTCAACTTTGGTGTGGGTGGTGGCTAAACAGTGGGAGGAACCAGGGTAGGAGAAGAAGAAGGTTCCTCAACCTTTACCTTATAATGCAAGTCAGAAGTATATGTACTTCCTGTAACATGGTTAGTGCATTCTGACTTTAAAAAATCAACATCAAGAGGTACAACACCCAGAAAATTAGAACCAGACTCAAATTCAAATTCACTCTCAGCATAAAAATCAGATACAAGATCAAATTCAAACTCGGATTTAGATTCAATGCATAAGGAGTGAAAAGTATGCAGATCAAATAAAAATGGATGTTTCCTACCATGAAGAACAAAATCAAAATTAAACATATAATCATCAACAATCTGATCAATTATCTCAGCACAAAAAACAGAATGATCCTCAGATGGATGTTTCATGGCGTCAAGAATGTTAAAATGAACAACAATATCACCAAATTCCATAGACAGTGTGCCAGCATAAACATCTATCTTGGTTCGAGCTATTTTCATAAATGGCCTGCCTAAAATAATTGGAACTGAACCATGGGAAAATCCCTCTTCCATATTAAGAACATAAAAATCAACAGGAAAAATAAGTTCACCAACCCGAACCAACACATCCTCTATGAAACCTACGGGGTAAGCAACACTTCTATTTGCCAAATGAATCACTACATCTATAGATTGCAAAGGTCCAAGAGTTAAAGAATTGAAAATGGACAAAGGCATGACACTAACTGATGCTCCTAGATCTAGCATGGCATTCTCAAATTTATTGTTCCCATTAATGCAAGGTATACAAAAAGTACATGGGTCCTTACATTTCTCAGGAATGTGAAGAATAGATTTACCTATCAATGCTGACACATTTCTGCCCATGCTAATCCTTTCATTGCCCTTGAGCTTCCTTTTGTGGGTGCACAACTCCTTTAGAAACTTGGCATATCTTGGAATCTGCT
Source organism: Glycine max (assembly GCF_000004515.6). Classification (NCBI taxonomy): domain Eukaryota; kingdom Viridiplantae; phylum Streptophyta; class Magnoliopsida; order Fabales; family Fabaceae; genus Glycine; species Glycine max. Next base: position 22,215,542 of record NC_038245.2, on the reverse strand, counting down.
TGATGGCATCTAGCAGAGGTATGTTCAGCTCTACTTTCTTGAAGGTCTCCAAGATCTCCTATTCCGCTTCTTCCATCTTTTTGTTTGGAATTGCTCTAGGTGGGAATGGAAAAGGGATAGGAGGCTGCTGTAAGTTAGAATTACTAGAAGAAGGTCTACCTGCATGAAAATTTTTGTTAGGAAACTTTCTCTTTTGTGCAACTATCTCATCCTCTTTTTCAGGTGTAGAATGAAGCTTGACAGGTACAGGTGCAGGTGCTGCTACTGGTGGAGGCACTTGAATTTGGTTGCTAGACCTCAAGGTGATGGCACTCACATTTTTCGGATTCTTCACTGTTTATGAAGGCAATTTGTCAGAATTTTTGGACTGAGCTTGGTTCAACTGAGTAGCCATCTGCCCCATCTGATTTGTCAGACTCTGAATGGAGGCTCTTGTCTCTTGCTGAAATTGCATATTTTGGATGGTCATTTGCCTCACTAACTCTTCTAAGGAAGGTTGAGGAGGAGCCTTAGTTGCTTGTTGTCTTTGTTGTGACTGTTGCTGTTGTTGCTGCATTGGAGGAGGAACACATGGCTGGCTTGGACCAGCAACATTTTAGAAAGGAGGGACAAACTGTTGCTGTTGTGGAGGACTTGTCCATCTCAGATTTGGATGATTCCTCCAACTTGGATTGTATCTATTGCTTGAAAGGTCATAATTATTCTATTGTTGTTGGTTTTGCTGCTGAAGAGGTTTATTATAAATGTTTGTAGCATAAGCTTCAGGTTGCTCATTGACTCCAGATTGCTGCAAAGAAGGACAAAGATCAGTATGGTGATTTGCAGAAGAACATAGACTACAGACTCTTACAACAGGTGTAGATTTCTGATTCATGGCAAGCTGAGTTACTAGGTTGACCAAGGCATCAAGTTTTCCTTCAAGCTTTTTATTTTCAGTAGATGAAGATGAATCTGTGGCCACCTCATGGACTCCTCTAAGAACAATAGCATCATTTCTTGCACTGAATTGTTGGGAGTCGGAAGCCATCTTCTCAATCAAATTCCTAGCCTCAGCAGGGGTCATATCACCAAGAGCTCCACCACTGGCAGCATCAATCATACTCCTCTTCATGTTGCTAAGTCCCTCATAGAAATCTTGAAGAAGGAGTTGCTCAGAAATCTGGTGGTGAGGATAGCTTGCACACAATTTCTTGAATCTTTCCCAGTACTCATACAAGCTTTCTCCACTAAGTTGCCTGATGCCTGAAATGTCTTTTCTGATGGTATTGGTCCTAGATGCAGGGAAGAATTTCTCCAAGAACACCATTTTAAGGTCATCCCAGCTGACAATGGACCTGGGAGCAATAGTATAGCCAATCTTGTGCCACTCCCTCCAAAGAATGAGGAAAAGCCTTTAGAAAGATATGATCTTCTTGGACATCAGGGGGCTTCATGGTGGAACAAACAATATGGAACTCCTTAAGATGCTTATGAGGATCTTCACCTGCAAGACCATGAAACTTGGGCAACAAATGTATTAGTTCAGTCTTGAGAACATATGGAACACCCTCATCAGGATATTGAATGCACAAGCTTTCATAAGTAAAATCAGGTGCATCCATCTCCCTAAGAGTCCTCCCACGAGGTGGAGGTTGAGTCATGTTCTCTTTATGAAAATTAGTAGTGGAATGCTCAAAATCAGAATATTCAGAATCACCCTCAACATAATGCTCAAAATGCTCAAAATGCTCAAAATGCACAGAGTGACCAGGATGCACACTATGCCTAACTAATTTATGAAAGGTTTTATCTATTTCAGGATCAAAGGGTTGTAAATCACCTAGATTGCCCCTAGTCATGCACTATATGCAGCAAATAATGTGTTTCTCAATAAGCACCTAACAAGGGGGTAAAACTACAGCTATACTCAAAAAATATCAAAATGAGCTGAAATTTTGTGAGGAACACCCTAAAATCGTGAAAAGATAGCACAAAAAATTTCAAACAAAAATTCAAAGTATAAATATGAAAACTACCTAAGAAAAGTTTAGAAAAATAGGACAATAATACTTGAAAAATAAAAAAAAAACATAGAAATGGCTGATTTTTCGAGTTTGGGAGACCCCAATCGGCTAAAGCGGGTTGACACAATAAGGGAAAGTTTTTTTCTACCCCAAATGCATATATAATAATAGTCATTCTGATACCTGAAGCATAAGTTATGGCCGTTTTAAGTTTTGCTAAAAACAGGTTTCCAAAATTTTTGTCTCTCTCAAATACTGCCACACCAAGTGCTCTTGGTATTTTTCACACAAAATATAGATCAAAAGAAACTACCACACAAAAAATCAGCCAAAAATAACAACTCTAACTATCAAAACAAAAATCGCTAACTAAATTGCAAAATCAGTCACTAAATCCCAATCACTAATCATTGTTCACAGCAAAACACAAAGTTGAACCAGTCGCTAAAAACAGTCGCTAAACAGGGGACGCAACTGAAATGCAAAACAGAATGCTACACAAAACAAGACAACTAAACACTATAATGAACCTTTGGCCCACTGCTCCCCGACAACGGCGCCAAATTTGATCGAGGTCGTACCCGAATCAAATAAACATTAAAAATGCAGTATCTAGGAAGTGATCCTAGGTCGTCTCCCAACGAGCAATGGTCAACCAAACATTCATAACAGATAGTAATAAAAAAGTAACGAATTGGAGATTTGTTTTTGTAAATTAAACAACAAGCAAATTTGAATTAGAAAATAACATAATTAAAACATGTTGTTTCCCCTTGATTCACAAGCAAGTCTCTTATCCTAGGTTACGAGAATGTATCCTTAATCAGTTCAACCACTTAATCCAACCCTAAATTAAATTACTAAGCGAAAATTAACATAAGCCTATCATTATGTGATTAAGCAACACATACACCAATTAATCATGAACAAAACTGATCATTAAGCATGAACGTAAATTAAGCGCAGAGACAATTAATCAAGCACTAAGCATGCATGGATTAATAGCAACAAATACAGAGTAATTGGTGAAGAGGAAAAAGTGATCAGAATTCAATAGTAATAACAAAACCTCAAAGAGAGTTGTGCTTGATCTTCAAGAGAAGACAACACTGGAGACTTAGCCTTCCATTAATCAGCAGAAAACGAAATTGCAGATTGAAGCAGAAACGAAATTGCAGAAAACGAATTTTATTCTACGTGAACAGTGCACATGAACAACAATAAAAACTGGAATTGCAAAACCTAAAATTATTCTTCTCTCCCAAAACGAAAAACTTCTTAAACCAAAACTTTGGTGCTGTTATATAGGTTCTCAGCCCCAAAGCTTACAAATCTGTGTTTAAGGCCAAGCCCATAAATAAAATAAAATTTGGACAAGATAAGATTGGATGAAATAAAATCTAGATGAAATAAAATCTGGATAAGATAAGATAAGATTGGATGAAATAAAATCTAGATAAGATAAAATTTGATAAACTAAAATTATCTACTCTCTTCAAGTCCAAGCCCAATTTTGGATTCAAGTCCAATTGCTTATAATTCTCCTGAAATTAAATTAAAAACATAAAATTAGTCAAGTAGGCCCAAATGATAAAAGTGCATAATCAATTTGACAATTTAGGCTAATCAGTAATTAAAATGGTGACAAAAAGGGTTAAGAAATAGGAGAAAATAATGACACATAAATTAGAAACCATAGAAGGTCACTTCTGATGATTGTTCAAGGGCAATTAGTCTATTCCTTAGACCTTGAGACACAAAACCTTATACAACTTCAAATTGGAGAGGGGCAGGCATGGGAGGTATACCCTGCTTATTATGTTGAGAGCTTGTTTCTAACTGACAAGGTAGATGGTTTTGTGTCCTATTGAAAAGGTAATTTCATCCCATACTGATTGTAAATTTATTTATCAGCTCCTATTCTTGTTGTTTGATGAAAATCTTGTGTGCTTGATTTGTTACCTTGATTTATAGTTTTGAGCACAGTTGTGAAAATTGAAATACTAACATGACTTGTGGACGTCAATTATGATGAATAATTGGATGGGGCATGAGAATTCTAAAAGGTACTTAATTTTTAGTGGAGACCGGAGAGTGAGCAACTGATTTTAAGTCTGCATATATCTAAGAGCCTAAGTTTAAATAAATTAATCTTTATGAATGCCCTTGATCTTGCCATGTATATATGTTGCCTGTTAGTCTATAATAGTATAGGAGTTGACTTGTATTGTTTCAAGCCATATTGCTCAGGTTCTTTCTTTGTGCTATTCGTTGTTCTCGTTGTAAAATGGCATCCTCCTACTTGCTGAAAAATGAATTAAAAGGGTGGATTAATGTTTTGATTGTCTTTGTTGTAATTTTTATGCTTAAGGTGCTCTCATGTCAATCAACCAATAGAGTCTCAGTTATTGCTAGATTTTTGCATGCAACAAAGCCTGGGTCACAATTAATAGCATGCCAGTTATAAATGACAGCCTAAGGCTTGCAATTTCTATTATTGTTGGGCTATAAGATGGATTCACTGTGTAAATTAAATGATGTTGTGACATAACAATGAGTACCAAAGTAGATCTGATAGAACTAGATTTACAAACTAACACAGCACAGCAGCGGAAATATATAAATATGTGCAAAGAATAGAAAAAAGGAACACCAAATTTTGACGTGGGAAGCCCTCCAATATCAAGTCAAAAACCAATTCCGAAAAATATTTTGCTATATGGAGGATAATTACAATATCCTTTCCACACTCTTCTCACACAAGAGGTACAAATATAGTGTTTCCAGTGAGATCCCTCCTGATGCAATCCTCACTAGGAAAGGACCAGTCACTAGAGCCATGAGTAAGAGGCTCCAAGAGGATTGGGCTAGAGCTGCTGAAGAAGGCCCTAGGGTTCTCATGAACCTTAGGATAGATTTCTGAGCCCATGGGCCAAGGTTAGGTCCAATTATCTTTGTACATATTAGATTATGATGTCTTTATATTTGGTCCTTGTATTTAGGGTTCCATAATGTAGGTAGGGTACCCTAGAAATATAGGACTTTTCAGCCCTTGTATTTTAGGGCACCTAGACTAGTTTTTGTATTAGGGGTAGTTTTGTAATTTCACATGCACTAAGTGAATATTTGATGTGTGTGTTGGGAAATAAATTTAATTGAATTGGTAGAAGCTCAATCCAATTAAATTTTAGAGGGGAGGTGAGCATTTGCTTGCTACACCCCATTGCCACATCATATAGTCACACTTTGTACATGTGCTTCATGCTTTACATGTCTCGCAACACCTAAGCACACTACAATGTGAATTCCTTGCACTAAATGCATGCTAACGTTTTCTTCCTTTACTTCGCATCTTCTTTCTTTTTTCTTTGTCTGCACCAAATCTCCAGCCTATTTTCAAACATTCATGCTTATAAGCTCTCAAAATATATGGTTGAAAATTGAAATTCAAACCATCAAATGCCTCATTAGTCATAACTAGTCAAGGTACTCGTATAAAAGCATAATATTGAGTGGTGTTTATTTTGTTATGTTTTCCTTATTTCCTTCACAAATTCTAAAAATAGAAATGATGTGACATTTTTAAAATTATTATTAATGGCAAAACCCCTTCGTGTTGTTATTCTTGTTCTTCTGCAGGGTGCTAAAACAAGATTGGATTGAAGACGGGATGTGAGGCCCGATTAATGAGATTAAGTGACGGCAAAAAAGGTTGGTGGGAGATAACACCATAGAGTTTGAAACAGAAGGAAGGGAATCTATTGAGTTTTATTTTTTATTTTTTTGAATTTCCTTCTAAACTTTGTGAATGCTATGATTGATGAATTTGGGATTGAAGAGAAGGGAAATTCTTAGAAAGTTTAGCGATTTTTTCTCTCTCAATTGCTCTGTGTTTTGTTTATACATAGTGTGGGATGGGTGGCTCCATGCAAAATCAAAATGGCCCAATTTAATCTTTGGTGATTCAGTAGTCGTTCTTGCGGTTGTTGAAGCTTGGAGTAAGTTAAAAATATCAATTTAATCCTTGATGAGCTATATCTGAAGTAGTTAGTTTGGTTTTCTGTTATTTTCAGTTAGAAGGACCAATTTGCAAGTTAGTTTGTAGAACAAGTGCAGATTGGTCCCTATGTTGGCTGTATAAAAGTGAAACCAGCACTACTAAAAAAAGGCTTTTTAACGACGGTTTTGAACCGTCGTTAAATATAACAACATTAAAAACTAAAGTTTTTTCACGACAGTTCTTATAACAACTGTCGTAGAAAACCTAATGTTTTTAAGACGGTTATTAACTAATAATCGTCTTAGAAAACATTGACAGACATCGCTTTCTAAGATGATTATTAGGAAATAACCGTCTTAGAATGTATAATTTCTAAGACGGTTATTAGAAATAATCATCTTAAAATGCCTACAATGAAAGACATTCTAAGACGGTTATTTCCTAATAACCCGTCTTAGATAGTACCTACAAATTAAATTTAGTTCTACAAACCAAACAAATTAAAAACCTAAAACCATGGTGTGCTACACATTAACACAATATTATATGAAATCTAAGAATAAAAAACCTCTATTTAAAAGTAGAGCTAAACATAAACTAAAAAAGACATGTACAACCTTATAAGTTAAGCCATTGGAACACAATTTTCAACTCAGCAACATCTTAAATATAATATAATCTAAGTAACCTATTTTTAACAACATATGATTACAACTAATGACAAGTGAAGCCAATGAGATACTACATTAGTGAATTACCTGGGCAGTGATACATGCTTTCTTTCAAGTGGCATAATTGGACAACATTTATGTGCATTAAACAAACACACTAATTCATTGAGAAATATTTCAGATTCTTACCAACTTTGCTAAGAAGACTAACACCAACATTGTATGCATGTGAACCAACCATTGTAACACATGGAACTCCCATGTATAAATATTCACAAGTCGTGGTTGTTCCAGCATATGAAAATGTGTCCAAACTAAATGACAAAGACATAAAAGAAAGATTACCATGGGCATAAGACAAGTTATTGAACAAACACACAGTATTGCATCTTCTTATCATCATAAGTAATACTTGATCACAAGCACTTGCCCAACATTCAATAGTTAGAATAATTATCATATTTCAGATGCATGTATGTATTATGTGCAAGAAATACAAACAATCAAAACAATAAAGTGGTAAAAATGAATAATACATGTTTAACATTCACCAAAACAACCAAGAAATAACCTGGTAATATATATTTGTAAACTGTTTGGTGCTTCTGTAGATGTTATTCATATAATGATGTTTAAAAAATAGCTAAATAACTACATGACTATGACAATGAAATACATATGAAGTTAGATTTTGACAACAAAATGTAAATTCCAAAATCTAATGTAAATCTTATTGTTTTCATACTACGACGTGATTAGCATCACAAACAACCATCCTTAGCATAACTAGTTAATTACTAGATTTTTGGATGCAAACAAATTAGTAAGAACATTCTTTGGTTTTGCTAATATTTCTTTCATAAAATAGCTTTTCGATAGAAGTTCTCTAGTAGTTTGACTAACAGCATTTCTAGATACAAAAATAAACTAATTCAAACACACACCAAGTTTTTAATGTACACGATACATGCCTAGTTGAGTCACTCTTTTAGCCTTTATACTAAATTGCAGCCATATCCAATAATCACCAACGATATGGAAAAGGTTAAAACTTAATAGAGAAACAAAAAGTGGTGCCACACATAATACAATATTCATAGTCAACAAAACCAACATATGTATGAATAAATAATAACAAAGCCAGAGCTTATGCAAGACAAAAACAAAAGGAATACAAAAATATATATTACCTTATGTCCATTAGAGAATAAGCTTGCATATGATCGTGGTTAAGAAGAATAAGTGGCAGAATATCAACTCGTAGTGGTTCCAGACCTAACTTCTCTAGTGTTGAAAGAAACCTCTGTCTCACACTATCATAGCAAAATAGTTTACATTTAAGCACAAGAAGAGAATTTGGAATTGCACATAGTATCTTTGGCCAAACTTGTAGTACCTTGGGTGTAACTGAAGAAATAAAGCAACATAAGTCAGGGGATACATGACTTACCTTTTACAATGCTATTGATAATCAAAATATAATTACATGATATATTTAAGAATATTACTACCTTAGCAAGATTGTTAAAACTACCAAATGTAACAAAGCCATTGCAAAGAGCAGGAGTTAGACAAACAGGACCAGCCTTAGGGGAAGGAGTGCAACAATGGAAGTTATCTGGTAATCGAACTAACTCTTCAACATACCTGTAATGTGGGAAAGCCCCAATCCATTTAAAAGAAGCATTATTAACCAAGTATTTCAATTTCTATTAAAAAAAAATGAAAATCACATTAATTTGTAGCATAATACAACAAAAATTGAAAGAGTTGGTTAATAATATGATAGATGGGGAAAGGTGTTTGTTAGGAGATATCCTAGGATCAGCTAAGAGCCTCAGTAGCTGTCAGTTAATTAGGACAACTAGGATAAGTAACTGTTAGTTGGTACCTTGTTAGTTAGTTAAGAAACTATAAATAGTCAATTGAGGGAAATTAGTAAAGGTTATAGACAGAGAATTTGGAAGTGGAGGGTGCTGAGACCTCGAAACTCATTTGTATTTTGTCTTGGGTGTTAGAAGCACCATAATAATAATACACATTTTTCCCTCTATTTCTAGTCCAGTTCTATCATAATACAATGGAACCTTCAATTTGTATTACACATGACTAACATCAAAACTCTAGAAATTCTAGAATTGTCCAGCAACATTTCTAGTGATTGTCACAATTTCCCATGACTTTTCTGTCCACTATCAGAACTCTTCCGGCAATTTTTCTACCTCCCATCAGAATTTTTCTGGTATACCTAGGTTCAATGCATCTTAGGAAGTCCAATCTGCTGGGTGGAAAAGTCCGATTGCTTACATGAGAAAAAATTTCCTTTCTCTTTTGCTTACAGATATTATAAGACACTAAGACCTAAACATCTAAAGCATGAATTCCCAAATAGCAAAACCAAACCCCGATTGCACTCATCCTTTTGTAGTTCTTATTTACTTCTACATAAGTGGTTAATTTTTTTATTACAATAATAGTGTTGTAAGTATGTTCATTCGTACTCATTAGCAGATATCAATTAAACTCCCATAATGCTCTGATGTAAATCTCTTCAAAATATAAATAATATAGTTTTCATTTCTAATGCATGGCATCCCCAAAACATTAATAATTTTCTCCTCTCCTTTAGATCCACCACTGCCTGCTTTACTAGTCAAAAGGCATATCTAGATAAACCCTGGAAAAAAAACCCACGATATGATTAATTAAAAGGTTTTCTCGTATCCTATGCTTTTAAACAAAAAAGGTACCCAAGGTAAGAATTTTATGTCTCCATGGTATTTGGATTTCAGATCATTAGGGTGGCTAGGATATGCAGAAGATGCCAATACCATAACCATATCCAAGACAACAGACCCCTCTGCTAAATTGTAACATACTGGGATGAGAAGTGTTAACTGAAGCATTCTTGAAAGAGCAACAGAAGCAGGTGACATGTAACAGAAGCAATAAATGAAATTGTCAATTGATACTAAGTGCAATAGGACTTACTGATCTCGTTCATGCACAAGACTCTCCATAAAAGTTGGAAACTCCTTACTCATTTCTTGAATAACAAGTGTTAGCATGTGACTGTCATCCATTTCCTTCAGCTGAAGAAAGCAAACCCAAGTTAGGATATAGACAATCAACTTCAACTAAGGAATGAAAAAAGGAAAGAAGGTTTAGCTCAATTCGAAATAAATAAACTAGAGTAAATAGTGCAATTTTCCAGTGAAAAATAATTCTCACTTCCACATGGTAGCTTAGTAAAAGACAAATCAATATTCAGCTGCAAAAATAAGTTATAGAATAATTAATATGAATATGGTTTGCTTCTAAGTTCTAACATGAATACGACACTACTATGTAATAAATCCAGAATTATGAAGTTCTAAGTTCCCACTGCAAAGGGGGAAATTATTCATGTATCAAAGAAAGAAACACTCAAATTTTGCAAATACTGAGGTAGAAATGGTATATCATTTTCTGTGAGAGAGAAGTTATGGGCTTTTAACTAGGCCAACAAGTCCACAACAACTAATTTTTTATCATACAACTTTTTGATATATTTTCCAATTGCTTAAAAAATTACATATTTTTAAGCTTTTATTTTAAATTTAATGTTTTACTTTTTGTGTATAGCTAGGAACTAGGAATTTTCTCTCAACCTTTTATTTTATTTTAATTAAATAGTTATAAAAAATTAAAAAAAGATCTAACACTATTATTTTAATTATGCAATAAAGCCTACAAGTTTATACTTAATTTTGGTCTGTAACAAAAAGCAATGAAAATTAGAGTCATTCGCTCTTTTAATTGGATTAAAAATTTATTTCTAAACAAAATTTAGGTTCAGTTGCCTTTAAATATTTTTTATACAGTTTTTTAATTAAAATTAGAGTTTTATTTCCATAATTAAGTCTGAGTAAAGTAAAATTTTAAGTTAAACTAAAGAAACATAAAAAGTACCTAAAATATATATTCTACTTAAATTTTGTCCTTTATTTTATATACTTTAAGACCACTGTTTTTTTCTTCTGTTGTCCATACAAAAATAAAGTTAATACAACTTTAAGTGATTGTGTGCATTTTAATTAATAATTAACAACATTTTAATTGATTAAATAAAGAAAAGAATAGTACTTATTAATAGGAAGCACCAAGAGTGCCTGCCAAAAAAAAAAAATAAGGAAGCAAGTAACTCCTACGAATAATTAAATCAAACGTATTTTAGAAATAATAATATAAAATAAAATAAATTAAATTAAATGTTTTTTTATATATAACATAAAAAGTTATTTTTTTCTTCTTATATTTGATGGAAGAAGAAGTATATAGGCATTACATAGACACATTAGAATTTAAAAATATTCTTTTAGCACTTAAGAATTTGTTAAAGCTTTCAAAACACCTGAGTGCTGTACTTTTCCCCTACTGCTAACAATGTAGACCCCCCTTCAAATATTCACTTCATTTTAAAAATCCAATATTATTGTCTACTTCGGTGATGCCGTTGATGGACAAAAGTGTTTTATTTATTGCTGAATTATGGACAAAAAATTATATATAGAGAAACCAATTCTCAACTTGCAAGAAGAAAATACAAATAATGCAATTAAAATTCTCCATTCTCAAAAGCAATTTAGTTGATCAATATTGATACAAAATAAAAAACTAAAATACGCTAAATAATTTAGAGACATGTACCATGATTTCAATAGAGCATGGGAGCAGAAGTGTTTGTCAAATGGCATAGATGGGAAGAGTAGGGAAACTAAGTCTGGAGTTTCTGAAACATAAATTAAAAAATTTATGTTTGGATGAGTCTTACGGTTTCAGAATATATTGTGTCATTTTCGAAGCATCGTGCAATTCTTTACAGCTGGTATGGTGGAGAATGTACTTGGGCATAGGATACAAGTGGATGACAACATGAGTGAACATGAAAGTTCATTATATATAGCAACCTTATATATATCTATGTACTCCCAATGGAAAGCTTAGAAATCTCCAACAATATCTATCCAAAATATTACTTGTCAACATTTTCACACAAATCACAAACATATGGTTCAAAATAGTTATAGGATCGATGGGCATCAGAACGTGCCTCACATACACGTCTCTCTAATCTGATATTTCAAGCAAGGATATGGTGTCCTCCTAAAAGATAAACTATGAAAACAGTCAACCAAAAATGCTAGAGTTAATGCACCTTTTGATGTTTAGCTGAGAGCTCAGCTAGTATGTTATCCATAATAACCAATTAAGAATTCATTTTTCCGATCATGATTCGAGAAAACTAAATACTGCACTAATAATAATAATAATAATAATAATAAAAGATGATCATGATTGGAGAAAACTAAATACTGCACTTATAATTTATATTTATATGATAATGATAACGATCATGATTAGAGAAAGAAATCAAGAAAATCAAGAAAAGTCTTTAAAGTGTAGAGCCCCATAGATAAAATCCATAAACATGACCTTAAATTTTATTTTATTTTTATAAGTGGAGTATAAAGGTCACTTATATGTTGTTCCATAGTCATTTCGGAGATGTTAAATCCTCATATTTCACAACAAGCATAGAGAGAGAGGATGAGGAAAGAAGAACCTCTAGAAGGTTAGGGAGGGCGAGAAATTGTGAGAAAGAGAAGACGTTGGGGGTGAGAAGTGGCTTGGACGAGGATGGAAGTGAGTGCGTTAGCGTTAGGGGAAGCAGAGGCTTGCTTCACCAACTCCATCACCTTCGATTGCTTCTTCTGCATCTTTAGCGTTTCAATTTCCTACTCAAAACTCAAAAGAAGTATTGACTCTATATAATATATTAATAACATTAGAAAAATTTCTACTTTTGATTCCTTAAGCATAATACTATAAACAATTATTAATAAAACTGATAATTACTAGTTAACTACTTGATTATAAGCCTCCCACACCAGCCTTTGATAGCTATAATCCATGACAAATTGTAAGATTTTTATCCTGATCAAGGGCCTAGCAGGATGAATAATCATTGTAATAAGTAATAAGGAGAGATAACTTACATCTCTGCTGCCTATCAGTTCTTCGGTAGCAAGGTCATCCATAAATTGGCTTACAGATATTCAAACATAACTTTGGGGAATAACATGGCCAGCTGCTTCAATTGGGGAACAATCAAATATAGCATGGCCCTGTGGCATGAGTCTATATGCAAGACAAGTCCTATAGTCACAAAGCTCAAAAAAGTACCTAAATAAGTTCCTTGGAAATCTTATCAGTCATCACAAATACAAGACTTTTGTTAAAAAAATTATTTGGTACCTTCCTCCACCATTAGGACTCAGAAAATAATCAGGAGAAGCTCTATATGATGCAACAGGACATAGGCCAGTAGTAGCATGGGTAAGTGCCTTGCCTGTTATTAGTAAAAGATCTCTAGGCACAGATACCAGCGACCACTGGGGTCACATACCTAGAGAAGAAAATATATTATTCATAAAAGTTGAAAGATAAATCAACTCAAAAGTCACCAAGCTTTAACAGACACTAAACAGAACTACTCAACAAGCTAGAATCAAGAAAATATAAAATTAAATATATTTAATGTTTTGAAAATATAAAAATGTTAAATAATTTTTACAAAATAAATAAGAGGATTTAAAAAGGAAACAATTTTAGAAGAATTTAAAATTATTCTTCACATACATAATATAGGACTTGGTAACCGGTATACGCACTATTTTCCTCCAAAACTAATTTTCTTAAGTCAAACACCTTAAACTTGTAAGTTGAAGTTTTTTGTGTCCATGTGTGGAAAAGGATAAAATGTAAAATTAAGTTATCAGCTTATATTGCCAACTTAATATTTATCAATAAAAAATTAAGTTAACTAACGTTATATCTTACAAAATTCTAATTCTCAAAATAAAAAGTGATTATATGTATGTATATTAATTAGTTGCATAAATACTACTATGATTTACAAAATAATAATCAATCTAGTAAGGTACGTATATGTATGTATATTAATTACTTGCATAATACATATCACTTATATTGATTTATTTATGCTTTTATGAGAATTCTTTTTCTACATTTCTGTCTTGGTTAATGTTAGTCGCTTTATACGACTAACTTTTGTATAGAAATTATTTTTCAAAACTTGTATAGTCACCCAATTTATGGTTATTTTGTAGTGATTTTTGTAAATAAATTTTGTTTTATGATTAACGCTATCTCTAGAATATTTCCGTTGGATTTAATGATGAAATCTGTGCATTTTCAGGTGAAAAAGAGACTAAGTTTTGAATTGCAAAAAGTAGCAGTTGGGTTAAGCTCAGCAGTTGGGCTAAGCTCTTATCCACTGCTAAGCGCGGCTTCAGAGTGCTTAGTGCAAAGGAGAATTTGGCAGAGCATCAACATCAAAGCCGAGTGCTAAGCGCAGTAGGTGTCTTCCGCCAGGCTAAGCGCGAGACTGGCGCTAAGCCCAATTCCACTTACTCGTGCTAAGCGCGAAGGTGGCGCTAAGTGCAACGTCGTGATTTCAGAGCCTATTTAAAGCCTGTCTTGTGCAGAATTAGGACACACACTTTTACACAACTTTACACACACTTGAGACAAGGCTAGGGCACAAAATTCCATAGCAGCCACAGTGCCCATTTTTGGAAAAGAGGCCTAGAAGCAGCAAAGAGGAGCAGCTTTTGCAGTTAGTCTAAACCTAAGAGGGTTGTCTAAATCAGGCCTAGTCTTAAATGAGGGATTTGTGGACGAAGCTTGGATTAATTCGGCCTAAGGAGGGATCAAAGGTTTAGTAATTTAGGCTACAACATAGAACACAATAGCACGATCGATTAGAGAAATATATTTTTATGCATAAGCTTGTTTGTTAGAAAGACCCAACATTTCTACCTACTGTTGTCATTTTATTTACCTTGCACTTTATAGTTTTTAGCATAAAAGTTAGTTTAAATTCTGTTTGAAATTATCAATCATACATGTTCTTTCAACAATGCTTCATTTCTGAACTTAATTCAGGCTAACATTAGTTCCCTGTGTTCGATACTCGGATTCATCCATTTTAATTTTTAAATACTTGACGATCCGGTGCGCTTTCTGGCGAACTGGATTTCCCTTGAATATATTTGAACAAAGAAAAAATGGAACAAAAAGTAACTACATGAGAAATCGAACACTTAATTAAAGAACTTAAAGTTAAAACAATAAAGAGTTTCTATGCCTCAATGGTTCTCATAATTTTTTGTTAAGAAGATATTTTGTTTTCTGAAGAAAAAAATACAAGTCTAATATCACTATGACTAAGTAATTTGATTTAAATTTTAAATACATATATATTGTATCAAACTACAAAATAGCTGGGGATTAAATTGCTAGCCAGAGTACTAATTTTCTAGAAAAAAAAAACATGTATAACATTAGTAGGATTTCATTTTTTGGAAAAAAAAGTATATATATATATATATATATATAATCAAAAGGCATGCCATTTATATACAACACCGTGGTATCTTGTTCCAAAGATAATTAAATGTCGTTTTTTAACATTAATGAATAATGACTTAGGAATTTCTGGCTCTAAAAGATTGAAGTGTGCATGTTTTCATGCCTCACTCCTTGCCTCAATTTTCACCAATATGCGAGCTTTAGTAAAAACACACCTCACAAATATACTAACATAATGCGCTTGAAGGTAATAAACACAGTTACAACTGGAAAAAAGAAGTCATTGATATACTTGCAAACCAAAGAGGTACCACCACGACCCAACAACATGGCCAAATAGCATAAAGGTAAAAAGGTTTGTAAAGAAACTTGCCCATGGTGACTCAAATATAGATCCTGTTGGAGAAATTAGCATAGGAAGAAACCAACACAATCTGGGAATATTCTGAACCAGGATCACGATACCCAAATAATCTGAAGTTCTTTAAAAAGAAAATTAGAATATCCTAAATAAAACAAGAAAAGGGAAAGGATTAAATTTAACTGGGCAAGAAGATTATGTGGGGAGAAAAATTCATCCAGTATAATACATTAAATGTATAAGTCAAAGCCATCAATTTCCTTGGTATGGCTCACTATACTGGTATTTATATTAACTCGAATGAAGCATGAATTACCTCTGACGTATCACGAATTTTATGAAGCACAGAATCCACACGGGCATATATTGAGTTCCTCTGTCGACAAAAAAAAGCTGATTTGAGAAATACCTCTTGGTAAATAAAAACCATTTTGGCATATTGACAGAGCATTCATCAAAGCAACATCTAGGAGCATTTGACTGATGTGAGATGTATTAGAGAATGGTCCAAATGAATGACAACCAACAGCCCAAAGCCAATTCACAATGGGGCTCTCATGTACATGACAAGCCTTCTCATATGGTGCACTTAAATCACCAACAACTGAGGCAAGACCAGCCAATATATGCCGTTGTGCCTGAGATGGAACAACATGCCTTCTTTGTGTTTCCGAAACGTAACTGTGCAAAAGCACAATTAAGAGTGGTGTGAATTTTTGCATGACAAAAGTGATAAATAACGAGTAAACCCAAGGTAACTGAAAGTGGACTTAGAAATGGTTTCTTTGAGTCAAACTAGGTGAGAAGAGCATGGCAAACTAGTATTACAACATTAAGTCACAACCATTAATTCTTATGCTAAATGCATTGTAAATTTGTAAGTATATTCAAACATTAGTGAACTGGGGCGGTCAAGTGTATATAGTGCATGACAGAGAGCAATGAAGAGCTTACCACCATGAGCCTACTTTCAAGACCAATAGTATCAGCTAATACTTTAAATAAGATAGCTCGAGGACGGCAAGAACCATGCTTTATTTGCCCCAGCATTTGGACTCCTCGATTCTCAAACATGTGAGAGCTTTCATCTAGTGCAGCTTTTGCTGGACTTTCCACATTGGGACGCTTATAAAAATCAGAAACCTGTTCAGAAATAGAGGTCAAAATAAGCATAAAACACCTTTAACTATGCTTAGAAGATAAACTAAATAATAAATGAAGTCAATGGAAAGAAAGTTCCCACACATAATTTATCTAATTCCCGTAAAGCCCACCAACAGACTTGTAAATAATAATTATAATGAAATGATTTCTTCCAAACAAAGTTGTAGCTGACCATGACTAACATCAAAAACAATGTTGAAAATTGTTTCGAAACAATATGCATCAAAATTGTAAAATACACTTTTGTAGAAGGGAAAATTTAACTTCCAGGTTCCAATTATGACAGTAAAGCAACAATAATATGCTAGGATATATAATATCATTATACATAAAAAAGGCAGCAAAGTAAGATGTGGTAATATACATACTAATCCAACTATCTTCTTAATTATGGCAGCTGGATTAGAGTTTAATCCTCTAACTAATGCCATAATTAATTTCTTTAACATGTATAGCTTTTTATCTTTCTCCAAATCCTCAAGAATGATATCAGCCTTTAAACCCTCTCCACCCAGAGCATGAAGCTCGTCCAAGGTAGGAATACTATCAAAAATTTCCTTGAGTCTTGTCTCCTGCATGTTATCA
Organism: Glycine max; assembly: GCF_000004515.6. Classification (NCBI taxonomy): domain Eukaryota; kingdom Viridiplantae; phylum Streptophyta; class Magnoliopsida; order Fabales; family Fabaceae; genus Glycine; species Glycine max. The sequence goes on along the minus strand of NC_038245.2, from coordinate 22,198,322 downwards.
AATTAATTAATGAAAATGCAGTGAGTTAGAAAAATCATTTTAGTTACACATCAAGAACCAGGATACCATCAACAAACTCAAACAGTAATACATGTCACAATCCATGAATGAGCAGAGGTTTTTGAAACACATATTAAAACTCTATCTCTAAGTAAAAATTATCTGATACTGCTAAGAAATCATACGAACTTGAAAAACCACATATATTTAACAGAACATAATGAAATAGGATCAACTCCAAGCAAGAAATTTCATCTGATTACTGTCATACCCTAATTTCGTCTGGGGATCATCTGTTTGTTAGGATGCGACCCTCCCTTGACCACTTCGAGGTACTTGACACCCATCGTTAGGCAATCCGTGAAGTTTCGCGACATGTCGGGAGTTAAAAAGAAGTGTTAACACGCAATCCGTAAAGTTCCGTAACATTTCGGAAGCCAAAGAAGGGACGATTGCGTAATCCATAACGTTTCGTGGCATTACGGAAAGAAAACAAGTATTGTTACGTAATTCGTAAAGTTTCATAACGTTACGGAAAAAGAATCAGCAAAAAAGGACATAGGGGATGTATTTAGTAAACAGGGGGTGTATAAATAGCAATCAGGCCCACTTGAGCCTTCCAGGATGTTCCAACAGAAGGCGGTGCCTTCTGTTGGAAGCAACCCAGCTCGCCTGGGCGAGCTGGGCGGCAACCACCTCCCTCTTTTCCCTTATAAATAGGGAAGGGAGGGCAGAACAAATTCGTTCAACCCTCCTGGTATCTAAGAATCACTTAAAATTAGTGAGAAAAATTGTTTTTGTGAAGAAAATCCAAGCCAAGGAGCTTCCATAACGCTTCCGAGACGTTTCCGTGGGCGATTTCGCGAAGGTTTTCCACCGTTCTTCATCGTTCTTCGACGTTCTTCAGTCTTCAACCGGTAAGTTCACGAAATCGAACCTTTCAATTCATTCTATGTACCCTTAGTAGTCCCCACTTGTTTCACGTGCTTTTATTTTTATTTCATTTACTTTCCGTACCCCCTTTTGACGTGCTTTAGTCATTTATTTAAGTCACTTTCTCGTCTAATCAAAAAATAAAATAAATTTTCACCGATCATTTGAATTGTAACATCTTTTAATTTCTGTTAGAATAAAATCCGGCCGATCTTTCATGCCGTAACCACGTTTAAAACCAAAAAGAGGCAAAATAATAATATAATAATAAAAAATATCTTTAAATAAAATAATAAAAAAATTCAATCGGACGTTTTTCTTTGGGATTTTCTTTCTTAATCGAATTGACTAATAACCAAAGTAAAACTAAGGCTAAAATCAATTCATAAATCAAGCTTTTGTCATCACCTAAAAAACCATCTTTAAGGTCCACCACCTTGAAATGGTTCTTTTCGCTTTTATTGGTTAAGACGTGGATTTTAAAGACCTAAAAAACAACACGTAGCTATGTCATCTCTTTCAAAAAACCAAGAGATCATTAATGGTCCAATGCCTTAATGTTTTCTCTCCTTTCAAAAGAATTGAAAGATCGTTTAAATGGTCCAACGCCTTAAATGACCTTTCATTCAATCAAAATATATCTTGCAAAAAAGGATAAAAACAATTTAACCAACGTTTAGTTCACAAAGAACTACGTAGGTCTAATTTCCTTATCACGAATGAAGAATACGTAGGAGCAAGGGAAACACCCTTGTCAACCACAAAAAGATAAAAAATACAAAAAGGCGTAAAAAGACATAAAAACGTAAAAAAGGGAAAATAAAACAAATTGAAGTCATGTTTGCACACTTGATTAAAGGTTGTCGTCCCTTGTGACAGACGTGTGGGGTGCTAATACCTTCCCCGTGCGTAAATACGACTTCTGAACCTTTCACACTTAAAATTCGTAGACCACGCCTTTTCCGATTTTTCCGACGTTTTCCTCGAATAAACGTCGGTGGTGACTCCGCGCATTTTCCTTTCTTGGAAGACGCACCCGCGAGCCCCGTGTCGCCCTCCCGCCGAAGGGTAGGTTGCGATAGTTGGCGACTCCACTGGGGACTATTGTTAGAGAGTTAGGCCAATCAATCAGTGTGCTTTCCTTACTATAACTTCCCTTTTGTTCTATTTCTTTGTCTTTTTTTTTCCTTATGTTCTTGTATGTATATACTCTTTTGATGCTTTTAGTGTGTTTTAAAATGTATGCATGAGGTAAATATTTATTCATGTGATGTACACAAACACCAACACTATTTGCACACACCTGAGTTGAAAAAGGGCCCTATACCCGAGTTTGTGGGAACATAAGGAGTGGAGGTGAATCTATGGCCATGCTAGGTCTCCGACTTGCTTGATTACAGTGAACCCTCATCTAGAGTATTTCTCTTTGATAACATATTGTTGCTAGTAGTCCCTACTATCGCAATATGTTCTTCGAAGGGGATGATACCTCTAGTGACCATCAAGAGAGATATGACCACCTTGGGAATTATCACTAAAAGCCCTGTTAGCTCCCTCCCAAGTAGGTCCCTAAAATAAGGGCACGGAGCAAACACGCTGTGTGCCACTTCTTACACTGCCATGCATGTAGTCCTAAGTGTCATGTGCCCGTTTGCTTATATTTGTTTGTGGATATTTCCATACTATGTACATCCCCGTGTTGTGAGTTTCGCATATGCATCATGCACGGGTTTTCGTTTAGATCCCCTCACTTTGACAAACCAACGAAGGGTCTGTGTCACCTTCTTAAATACATACGTCAGGCGCCATGCTGCCCCAAACGTTGTATCTAAGAAGGGGACGATTTCCCGGGCTCCCGTATTCATAAATTGCATCTGTGTCATATGCATTTCTTCATGCATTCATCCATTCCACCCATGATAGATGTCGGAGTTTTGATTCGCACTGGGTTCTGTTTCACTTTAGTAAAACATGGGAACAAATCAAACTGGAAAAAGATTCTATTAAGTCAAGATTAAGGGCCTAGATGTCACCAGCCTTAAGGAGTTGGGGCGGTTTATGGGACCTCTCCAAATGCAAGCCTTCTGCAAGGCGTACGGAAAGATTTTAGATTTGACCATAACGGAGATATTCACGGAGGCCGTTGTATCACTCACCCAATACTATGACCAGCCTTTGAGATGCTTCACGTTTGGAGACTTCCAATTAGTACCGACTGTTGAAGAATTTGAGGAGATTCTAGGATGTCCTCTTGGGGGAAGAAAACCGTATCTTTTCTCCGGGTTTCTTCCCTCCTTGAGTAAGATTGCAGTTGTGGTCAGGGATTCGGCAAGAGAGTTGGATCATGTAAAGCAAACTCGAAATGGCGTAGTGGGTCTACCACGGAAGTACTTGGAAGGCAAGGCAAGGGATATGGCAAATCAAGAGGAGTGGGTCCCGTTTGTGGACGTATTAGCATTGCTAATATTTGGGGTTGTCCTCTTTCCAAACGTGGACGGTTTGGTGGACCTAGCCGCGATTGATGCTTTCCTTGCATATCACCATAGCAAAGAGAGCCCGGTGGTAGCTATCTTGGCGGATTTATTTGATACATTTGATCGAAGGTGCGAGAAGAGTAGCACACGGATCATCTGCTTCTTACCCGCTCTTTGTGTATGGTTGGTTCCACACCTATTCCAACAAGACATAAGACACCCATGCCCGCTCCAAAGCCATCACTCGTGTGTCGAAAAGAGAAGAGTAGATTGGGACCAACACTTGGCTGGGATAGGAGGCAGAACAATCAACTGGTTTCCTCGATGGAAGGAAGGAAATGAGGGAGTTCTCCTCTCATGTGGGGACTACCCAAACATCCGGTTGATAGGGACGAGGGGTTGTATTAACTACAATCCCGCACTTGCTATAAGACAGTTAGGGTATCCCATGAGGGGAGCACCAGCGGAAGAGAGCCTCTCTCATTTCCTTGTGAGAGATTTCGGTGCCCAAAGTTTCAAGGTTATACAAGGAGTCCACAAGGCATGGGAAAGCTCGTTAAGGAAAGATAAAGAACTTAGGGGCATCCGTAATGGCATCATCGGTGGTTATCATGAATGGGTGAAAGTTCGTACACGAGGGTTAGATTGGCTCTCCAAATTGAAAGTTATCAACGAGGAGAACTTCGAAGCTCCGGAAGAGGATGAAGAAGTCCGAGCTCTAAAAATAGAACTAGGAAAAGCAAGACTTGCCAAAGAAAAATTCAAGTTAGTCACTACAGACGTCTGGAAAGAGTGTACCGAGTTATGAGAAGAAAATGCGGCTACCACAAGAGCCCTTGAACAAGAAACCAAGAGGGCTCGCAAGGAAGAGCATGGCCGAGACAAATTCCGTGGAGCTTTGTGGGGCAGCAACAGTGAGCTCAAGCATCGAAGGGAAGAGAGAGACCAATCATGAGCACATAGCATGATCTTAAAAGAGGAGTTAGCTGCTTGCTCAAGATCCAAGAGAAGCTTGTCTCAGCGTTTATGCGAGACAGAGACCAACATGTTAGCCATCATCAGCAAGTACCAAGAAGAATTAAATCTAGTCACGGCCCACGAGCACAAAGTGGCGGACGAGTATGCCCGAGTGTATGTGGAAAAGGAGGCTAGAGGAAGGGTGATCGACTTGTTACATCAAGAGGAAAAAATGTGGATGGACCTATTTGCTCTTACTTTGAACAGGAGTCAAGAACTTCCCCGATTGCTAGCCAAGGCCAAAGCAATGGCGAACACCAACTCCGCCCCCAAGGAGATCCACGGACTTCTTAGCTATTGTCAGCATATGATAGAATTAATGGCCCATATAATTAGAAACCGCTAGGAAGTTTTGTATTGTCACTCAGATCTTGACAAGTTATGACTTCCTGAATAAAATGAGTTTATCCCGCGTTTTTACTCCAACGATCAGTGCGAATCAAATCACTCCCGCATTTTATCTCTAGCATGCATTCATTTTTTTTACCTACTCCTCACGTTTTTAGGAAAAATGCCATAACTAAACGCGCCCCAAGGAATCCCTATCGCACCAGATCCAAATCTAGGACGATGGGTGACCAAGAGGAGATACAGGAACAGATGAAAGCCGACATATCGACTTTGAAAAAGCAAATGGCTTCCATGATGGATGCCATGTTAGCAATGAGACAACTCATGGAGAATAACGTGGCCACTGCTGCCACTGTTAGTTTGGCTGCCGAAGTAGACCCAACTCTCCCAGCTACCGTGCACCATCCTCTCCCAAACATGGTAGGACGAGAAAAAAGCACACTGGGGCACATCAGCAACCTCCATTTGGGATACAACCGGGTGGCTTACCCTTATGGATTACCACCTAATTACACGCCACCAGTCATGCGTGATGACGCCGGTCATGTCCCTTCCCCCATCCTTGAAGGGGAGCCTCCTCAACAGTCGGACGAGGTTCACGAGGACCGTAGGGGGTATGCCCAACGAGACATCAATTTCTACCCCCCGGTGCCCGTCGAGGGGCCGGCGCCCAACACATTGCCTCAGCCCAACCTCCCAGCACAACCAATATTCTTGTCCACAGAAGGATCACCCTCGGCAGCGGAAGAAAGAAAGAAACTCAATCTCATCGAAGAGAGATTGAGAGCTGTTGAAGGCTTTGGCGACTATCCGTTCGCGGACATGGCAGATCTTTGCTTGGTACCGGACGTCGTCATTCCCCCAAAATTCAAGGTACCTGATTTTGACAAGTACAAAGGGACGACTTATCCTAAGAACCATCTCAAGATGTATTGTCGCAAGATGGGTGCGCATTCTAAGGATGAAAAGTTGTTAATGCACTTTTTCCAAGATAGCTTGGCTGGAGCCGCGATCATTTGGTACACTTGGAAGGATCTGATTACTATCTTCCTTAGACAATATCAGTACAATTCCGATATGGCTCCCGATCACACTCAGCTGCAGATCATGGTTGAAAAGGAAAGTGAGACCTTTAAAGAGTACGCTCAGCGATGGAGGGACCTGGCAACACAAGTGGCCCCTTCCATGGTTGAAAGGGAAATGATTACCATGATGGTAGACACCTTGCCGGTGTTTTACTATGAGAAGTTAGTAGGCTACATGCCCTCCAACTTCGCAGACTTGGTATTCGCCAGGGAAAGAATCGAAGTAGGTTTGAAGAGAGGGAAGTTCGATTACGTCTCCTCCACAAATACCAACGCTAGGAGGATCGGAGCAACTGGGGCAAAAAGGAAGGAAGGAGATACCCATGCTGTCACTTCAGCGCCCGCATGGATCAAGCCACCGCAGACCTCTCACGGTACCCATCAGTATGTGCAACATCATTTGAGCTTCTCAGCTCGCGCCGGGGACTCTTCCAATTCAGCACCCGTATAACCTAGAGTTCCCGCACCCATCCAGAGGGAGGCCCCCCAAGCTCCAGCTCCAACCCCGACTCGCCCGGCCGGCAACGCCCACTTTGGCGCCGGTTCCAACGCGATAAGGAACTTTCCCCCGAGGCCAACTCCAGAATTCACCCCAATCCTAATGACGTATGAAGACCTCTTGCCGTCCCTCATCGCCAACTAGATGGCTGTGATATCTCCCGGGAAGATCTACCAACCTCCTTTCCCAAAGTGGTATAACCCTGACACAACTTGCGCATACCATGGGAAAACCCCAGGCCACTCCACCGAAAAATGCCTGGCCCTTAAATACAAGGTCCAACATTTGATAGACGCCGGATGACTGACATTTCAAGAGGACCTGCCCAACATGAAAATGAACCCGCTCGCCAATCATGGTGGGGGGGCAGTTAATGTCGTCGAGTCGGGTAGGCCGTGCAGGTCCAAGCCTTTGAAGGATGTGACGACCCCCTGGAGGTTTATCTACGAGGCCCTACAGAAGGGAGGCGTAATTCCCCACGGTGGGCACGGGGAAGATTCCTGTTTGATGCATCCCAGCGAGCTACATAACATGGAAACATGTGTAGCAGTGGAGGACTTGTTGCAACAAATGATAGATCGAGGCCAGCTGGAAGATGACGATGAGGGGAGTAAAGAGCAGCATATATGTACGCAGTCCGCCGATGAGGGAAGTTTTGGAAGGCCTAAGCCTTTGGTGGTATATTTCACCAGAGACGCAGCTCCCCAAATGCCCCGATACCCCTCGGTAGTTAAACCTGTTCCGTTTCCATACCGAAACAGCCACACAGTTCCGAGGAGGTATGCGCCTCCAAGCAAAAGGAAGGAAAAAGCCACCGACATCAGCTCATTGTCAGCCAAGGTGACCAATATTACGGGGCTGAGCGGTGTGACCCGCAGCGGTCACGTGTTTGCACCCCCTGACCTGCCGACACAACCCGTAAATGTTAAAGGGAAGGCAAAGATAATGGAAGGACAAGATAACAAAATAATCCCCACTTCGAATGAGAATATTCCAGTGAAAGGTCTTCCGGAGAAAAAGGATGGCGGTGGCAAGAAAGAAGTATCGCTAGAGGAGGCAGGCGAGTTCCTTCGCATTATTCAGCAAAGTGAGTTCAAGGTCATTGAGCAGCTCAACAAAACCCCGACCAGAGTCTATCTTTTGAAACTACTCATGAGATCTGAGCCTCATCGGGCTTTGCTAGTAAAGGTCTTGAACGAAGCTCATGTAGCCCAAGATATTTTCGTAGAAGGCTTTGGAGGACTCGTCAATAACATCATCGCCAACAACTATCTCGCCTTCACTGAAGAAGAAATCCCTGCCGATGGGAGAGGGCATAACAGGGCTTTGCATGTGTCAGTCAAATGCATGGACCACGTCGTGGCCAAGGTACTCATCGATAATAGTTCCAGTTTAAACGTAATGCCCAAAAGCACGTTGGAGAAACTGTTGTTTAACACTTCCCATCTAAGGCCAAGTTCCATGGTGGTTCGTGCCTTCGACGGCAGCCACCGAGAGGTGAGGGGAGAGATCGACCTCCCTGTACAGATAGGCCCTCATACCTGTCAGGTTACCTTCCAAGTAATGGATATTAACCTGGCTTGCAACTGTCTTTTGGGACGCCTGTGGATCCACTCGGTGGGAGTCATTCCCTCTACACTCCACCAAAAACTGAAGTTCGTAGTAGAGGGGCATTTGGTCATTGTGTCGGGGGAGGAAGACATCATGGTAAGTTGCCCGTCCTCTATGCCATATATGGAAGTCGCGGAGGAGTCATTGGAAACAGCCTTTCAATCTTTTGAGGTAGTAAGCATTGCCTCCATAGATTCCTTCTCTGGGCAACCTTGCCTGTCCGATACGGCAATGATGGTGGCTCGGGTAATGTTGGGGAATGGTTACGAGCCCAGAATGGGTTTAGGCAAGAACAACGGCGGCAGAACCTGCCTGATAAGCACCAGAGGAAACCGTGGGAAGTTTGGGTTATGCGACATCAGTAGGAGCTTTATAAGTGCAGGTCTAGGACACGAAGGCCAAGTTGTTGCGATATGCGAGGATGACTCTCCGAATGGGTCAGATTTGGTACGACCATGCCCTCTTGGTTTCTGACTAGGAAATTGGCGAGTGAAGGAGCACCCGGACATTTACACGACAAGCATAATGTAACCCTTTGTGGCTTTTAAACTCTACGGTTGGGCCTAGGCTTTAGAGTTTCCTTTTGTTAAGGCTTTATGTCTTTTGTTCCTGAATTTATAATATAAAGATCTTTCTTCATCTATTCCTGCGTCTCTACCCATTCTCATTCATTTGCATGTTTATTTCTTTAAGCTTAAAACTCCAGATCCGACTATGAGTCCCTCGAAGGTACTAATACCTGGGACCCGACCATCGATTTCAAGCGAGAAACGGATCAGACGGAGAGTGAAGAGGACGAGGATGTGGGACTTCCCCCGGAGTTGGAGAAAATAGTCGCCCATAAGGACCAAGAGATGGGGCCTCATCAAGAAGAGATGAAACTAGTAGACTTAGGAACTGGCAGCGGGAAAAAGGAAGTGAAGATAGGCACGGGTATGACCACACCCATCCGTGAAGAATTGATGGCCCTGCTAAAAAACTACCAAGACATCTTTGCATGGTCATACCAAGATATGCCCGGTTTGAGTTCTGACATCGTACAACACAGATTACCTCTGAATCCTGAGTGTTCCCCGATAAAACAAAAGCTGAGGAGGATGAAGCCCGAGACTTCCTTGAAAATAAAAGAAGAGGTAAAGTAACAGTTTGATGCTAGTTTTTTGGCTGTCGCTCGGTACCCAGAATGGGTTGCCAATATTGTACCAGTACCTAAGAAGGATGGGAAGGTACGAATGTGTGTAGATTATCGGGACCTGAATCAGGCCAGTCCCAAAGACAATTTTCCTTTGCCACACATCGATATCCTCGTGGATAATACGGCCAATTTCGCTTTGTTTTCCTTCATAGATGGGTTCTCCGGTTACAATCAGATAAAAATGGCGCCGTAGGATATGGAAAAGACTACCTTCGTCACCTTGTGGGGGACGTTCTATTATAAGGTGATGTCCGTTGGACTCAAGAACGCCGGGGCAACTTATCAACGGGCTATGGTGGCTTTGTTCCACAATATGATGCACCGAGAAATCGAGGTCTATGTGGATGACATAATTGCCAAGTCTAAAACCGAGGAGGAACACCTTGTCAACTTGCGGAAGTTGTTCGAAAGGCTTAGGAAATATCAATTAAGGTTAAACCCCGCTAAGTGCACCTTCGGGGTCAAGTCAGGGAAATTGCTAGGTTTCATCGTAAGCCAAAAAAGGATAGAGGTGGACCCCGAAAAGGTGAAAGCCATCCTTGAGATGCTAGAACCGCGTACTGAGAGGCAGGTCCGAGGTTTCCTAGGGCGTTTAAACTACATTGTCAGATTCATATCACAGCTCACCGCTATTTGTGAGCCGTTGTTCAAACTCTTACGCAAAAAACCAATTTGTCTGCTGGAACGAGGATTGTCAAGAGGCGTTTGGAAGGATCAAAAAGTGTCTCATGAACCCTCCCGTGCTTATGCCGCTGGTACCCGGAAGGCCTCTCATCTTGTATATGACGATTTTGGACGAGTCGATGGGATGTATGCTGGGGCAACATGACGAGTTTGGGAAAAGAGAGCGCGCTGTATACTTCTTGAGTAAGAAGTTCATGGCCTGTGAAATGAACTACTCCTGCTCGAAAGAACGTGTTGTGCTTTAGTCTGGGCATCCCACCGTCTAAGACAATACATGCTGAGCCATACCAACTGGTTGATATCCAAGATGGACTAGGTTAAGTACATCTTTGAGAAGCTTGCTCTCACAGGGCGGATCGCCCGGTGGCAGGTTTTGCTATCCGAGTTCGATATAGTCTACGTCACCCAAAAGGCAATAAAAGGAAGTGCCATGGCAGATTATTTGGCTCAACAGCCTCTCAACGACTATCAACCCATGCATCCCAAATTCCCGGATGAGGACATCATGGCCTTGTTTGAGGAAAAGCTAGACGAGGACCGGGACAAGTGGATCGTGTGGTTTGATAGAGCGTCAAACGTTCTAGGCCATGGCGTTGGGGCAATATTGGTCTCTCCAGACAATCAATGTATACCTTTCACAACCAGGCTGGGGTTCGATTGCACCAACAATATGGCTGAGTATGAAGCGTGCGCCCTGGCCGTCCAGGCAGCAATTGACTCCAATGTCAAGCTACTCAAGGTGTATGGGGACTCAGCACTGGTGATTCACCAGCTGAGAGGGGAATGCGAAACTAGAGACCCCAACCTGATACCCTACCAAGCCTATATCAAGGAATTGGCTGGTTTCTTTGATGAGATCTCCTTCCATCACGTTGCTTGAGAGGAAAATCAAATGGCAGATGCGCTTGCCACTTTAGTGTCCATGTTCCAGCTAACACCGCATGAGGACCTACCGTACATTGAATTCTGGTGTCGTGGCAGACCCGCATATTGTTGTCGGGTGGAAGAGGAACGGGATGGTAAGCCTAGGTATTTCGATATCAAGCGATACGTTGAAAGCAAAGAGTACCCACTGGAGGCTTCCGACAACGACAAAAGGACATTGAGGAGATTGGCGACCGGTTTCTTCATGAGCGGAAGCATACTATACAAGAGAAACCATGACATGGTTCTGCTACGCTGCGTGAATGCTAAGGAAGCAGAAAACATGCTAGGGGAGGTCCATGAGGGCTCTTTTGGTACACACGCTAATGGGCACGCCATGGCTAGAAAGATCTTAAGGGCAGGTTACTATTGGCTCAGCATGGAGAGCAATTGTTGTCTCCATGTGAGGAAGTGTCACAAATGCCAAACATTCGCAGACAATGTCAACGCTCTGCCATTGCCTCTGAATGTCTTGGCCGCACCGTGGTCATTTTCCATGTAGGGAATAGATGTGATTGGGGCCATAGAGCCCAAAGCTGCAAATGGACATTGTTTCATCCTAGTGGCGATCGATTACTTCACAAAGTGGGTCGAAGCCGCGTCGTACGCTAGCGTCACCAGGAGTGTGATGGTCAGGTTCATTAAGAGGGAAATCATCTGCCGATACGGTTTGCCAAGGAAGATTATCACGGACAACGACACCAACTTGAATAACAAGATGATGGGGGAAATGTGCGAGGAGTTTAAAATCCAACATCACAATTCCTCGCCCTATCGACCAAAGATGAACGGAGCCGTGGAGGCATCCAATAAGAATATCAAGAAGATTATCCAGAAGATGACCGTGTCATACAAAGATTGGCACGAGATGCTCCCATTTGCGTTACATGGTTACCGAACCTCAGTGCGCATTTCAACCAGGGCAACACCGTTCTCATTGGTATATGGAATGGAGGTTGTGCTACCGTTTGAGGTGGAAGTCCCGTCATTAAGAATCTTGGCAGAATCTGGATTAAAGGAGTCAGAATGGGCCCAAGCACGTTTCGATCAGCTTAATCTCATAGAAGGCAAGCGTTTGGCCGCCATAAGTCATGGGCATTTATATAAAAAATGAGTGAAGAACGCTTTTGACAAGAAGGTACGTACGCGCCGGTTCAATGAAGGGGACTTGGTGTTGAAGAAAGTCTCCCAAGCTCTGAAAGACAACAGAGGGAAGTGCGCCCCGAACTACGAAGGGCCTTTCGTTGTAAAAAGGGCTTTCTCCGAAGGGGCCTTGGAGCACACCAACATGGATGGCGAGGAGTTACTTTCACCCGTGAACTCCGATGTTGTCAAGCGGTACTACGCTTAGGATCTGGGGCAGTTGAGGAAGTCGCTGCATGTTCTTTTTTTTTTTTGTGTCTTTCTTGGTTTCCCCCAGGGATTCCTGTCCTCTGTAATTTTTCATCGCAGTCTTTTAAAAGAATATGGGATTGAGGTTCTGGTCCTCACTTTGTGTCTCAAACTATGTCCAGAATTTGATAACTTGAGCCTTTTTGCTCAGTCCATGGCATGCCCTAAGCGCTTAATTAAAACTGAACCTAACTGACTTTCACTAAAAAGATTGTTGTGTTAGTGCTTAGCTTTACTGAGTTTTAAAAGATTGGCTAAAATTTTGTTAAAACATAAGCACTTAGACAATGAAGGAAAGCTGGAGTTGCTGCACATGATGTCCAACGTTATGTCAAGGAATCAGATTGGGCTGCACAATGCACAAGGCAAGATAAAATGTCAAATGAAGAATTGAAGCTGCAGGATCCACGATGTCGGATACGATGTCCAGGACATCCTGCCCGAAAATACTGGACACATAAATCTGTTATATCTTTAACAGATTAATGTGCAGTTAGCAACAGATTTGGCGATCTATCTTTAGGAACGAATTAAAAGATAATTAAAGTTCGAATTACAAACTTGAATAGTTCGTTCAGGGATTAAAGATTAAAGATAAAAACTAAAAGATCAAACTTTATCTTTTAGATCTTTAAGTGCAGATTTTCAGGAGAATGATAGATCTTATCCAGCGCAAGTTGTTGCAGCCCAGATACGCACACTGCTATATAAACATGAAGGCTGCATGAGTTTTCTACCAAGTCCGAGATTGAAGAGTTATTTTGTGAGTTTTGGGACTTGAGTGTTTTGTGAGCCACCTTGATGTTACCCTAACATCAAGTGTTGGACCTGAGTGTGTAGAGTTGATCTCTATTGTTCAGAGAGCAATCTCTGGTGTGTCTTTGATTTATTTGTAAACACGGGAGAGTGATTGAGAGGGAGTGAGAGGGGTTCTCATATCTAAGAGTGGCTCTTAGGTAGAGGTTGCATGGGTAGTGGTTAGGTGAGAAGGTTGTAAACAGTGGCTGTTAGATCTTCGAACTAACACTATTTTAGTAGATTTCCTCCCTGGCTTGGTAGCCCCCAGATCGTGATGTCGTGACATCCGGTACGACATCTGTCATCGGTATCAGAATTTCAATTGGTATCAGAGCGGGCACTCTAAATCACTGAGTGAGATCTAGGGAGATAAATTCTGATGAACATGGAGAAAGAAGGAGGACCAGTGAACAGACCACCAATTCTGGATGGAACCAACTATGAATACTGGAAAGCAAGGATGGTGGCCTTCCTCAAATCACTGGATAGCAGAACCTGGAAAGCTGTCATCAAAGGCTGGGAACATCCCAAGATGCTGGACACAGAAGGAAAGCCCACTAATGAATTGAAGCCAGAAGAAGACTGGACAAAAGAAGAAGACGAGTTGGCACTTGGAAACTCCAAAGCCTTGAATGCCCTATTCAATGGAGTTGACAAGAATATCTTCAGACTGATCAACACATGCACAGTGGCCAAGGATGCATGGGAGATCCTGAAAACCACTCATGAAGGAACCTCCAAAGTGAAGATGTCCAGATTGCAACTATTGGCTACAAAATTCGAAAATCTGAAGATGAAGGAGGAAGAGTGTATTCATGACTTCCACATGAACATTCTTGAAATTGCCAATGCTTGCACTGCCTTGGGAGAAAGGATGACAGATGAAAAGCTGGTGAGAAAGATCCTCAGATCTTTGCCTAAGAGATTTGACATGAAAGTCACTGCAATAGAGGAGGCCCAAGACATTTGCAACATGAGAGTAGATGAACTCATTGGTTCCCTTCAAACCTTTGAGCTAGGACTCTCAGATAGGACTGAAAAGAAGAGCAAGAACCTGGCGTTTGTATCCAATGATGAAGGAGAAGAAGATGAGTATGACCTGGATACTGATGAAGGTCTGACTAACGCAGTTGTGCTTCTTGGAAAATAGTTCAACAAAGTGTTGAACAGAATGGACAGGAGGCAGAAACCACATGTCCGGAACATCCCTTTCGACATCAGGAAAGGTAGTGAACACCACAAAAAGTCAGATGAAAAGCCCAGTCACAGCAAAGAAATTCAATGCCATGGGTGTGAAGGCTATGGGCACATCAAAGCTGAATGTCCCACCCATCTCAAGAAGCAGAGGAAAGGACTTTCTGTATGTCGGTCTGATGATACAGAGAGTGAACAAGAAAGTGATTCTGACAGAGATGTGAATGCACTCACTGGGAGATTTGAATCTGATGAAGATTCAAGTGATATTGAAATCACTTTTGATGAGCTTGCTATATCCTATAGAAAACTATGCATCAAAACTGAGAAGATTCTTCAGCAAGAAGCACAACTGAAGAAGGTCATTGCAAATCTGGAGGCTGAGAAGGAGGCACATGAAGAGGAGATCTCTGAGCTTAAAGGAGAAGTTGGTTTTCTGAACTCTAAACTGGAAAACATGACAAAATCAATAAAGATGCTGAATAAAGGCTCAGATATGCTTGATGAGGTGCTACAGCTTGGGAAGAATGTTGGAAACCAGAGAGGACTTGGGTTTAATCATAAATCTGTTGGCAGAATAACCATGACAGAATTTGTTCCTGCCAAAAACAGCACTGGAGCCACGATGTCACAACATCGGTCTCGACATCATGGAACGCAGCAGAAAAAGAGTAAAAGAAGTGGAGGTGTCACTACTGTGGCAAGTATGGTCACATAAAGCCCTTTTGCTATCATCTACATGGCCATCCACATCATGGAACTCAAAGTAGCAGCAGCAGAAGGAAGATGATGTGGGTTCCAAAACACAAGATTGTCAGTCTTGTTGTTCATACGTCACTTAGAGCATCAGCTAAGGAAGATTGGTACCTAGATAGCGGCTGTTCCAGACACATGACAGGAGTTAAAGAATTCCTGGTGAACATTGAACCCTGCTCCACTAGCTATGTGACATTTGGAGATGGCTCTAAAGGAAAGATCACTGGAATGGGAAAGCTAGTCCATGATGGACTTCCTAGTCTGAACAAAGTACTGCTGGTGAAGGGACTGACTGCAAACTTGATCAGCATCAGTCAGTTGTGTGATGAAGGATTCAATGTAAACTTCACAAAGTCAGAATGCTTGGTGACAAATGAGAAGAGTGAAGTTCTAATGAAGGGCAGCAGATCAAAGGACAACTGTTACCTATGGACACCTCAAGAAACCAGTTACTCCTCCACATGTCTATCCTCCAAAGAAGATGAAGTCAAAATATGGCATCAAAGATTTGGACATCTGCACTTAAGAGGCATGAAGAAAATCATTGACAAAGGTGCTGTTAGAGGCATTCCCAATCTGAAAATAGAAGAAGGCAGAATCTGTGGTGAATGTCAGATTGGAAAGCAAGTCAAGATGTCCCACCAGAAGCTTCAACATCAGACCACTTCCAGGGTGCTGGAACTACTTCACATGGACTTGATGGGGCCCATGCAAGTTGAAAGCCTTGGAGGAAAGAGGTATGCCTATGTTGTTGTGGATGATTTCTCCAGATTTATCTGGGTCAACTTTATCAGAGAGAAATCAGACACCTTTGAAGTATTCAAAGAGTTGAGTCTAAGACTTCAAAGAGAAAAAGACTGTGTCATCAAGAGAATTAGGAGTGACCATGGCAGAGAGTTTGAAAATAGCAAGTTTACTGAATTCTGCACATCTGAAGGCATCACTCATGAGTTCTCTGCAGCCATTACACCACAACAAAATGGCATAGTTGAAAGGAAAAACAGGACTTTGCAGGAAGCTGCTAGGGTCATGCTTCATGCCAAAGAACTTCCCTATAATCTCTGGGCTGAAGCCATGAACACAGCATGCTATATCCACAACAGAGTCACACTTAGAAGAGGGACTCCGACCACACTGTATGAAATCTGGAAAGGGAGGAAGCCAACTGTCAAGCACTTCCACATCTTTGGAAGTCCATGTTACATTTTGGCAGATAGAGAGCAAAGGAGAAAGATGGATCCCAAGAGTGATGCAGGAATATTCTTGGGATACTCCACAAACAACAGAGCATATAGAGTACTCAATTCCAGAACCAGAACTGTGATGGAATCCATCAATGTGGTTGTTGATGATCTAACTCCAGTAAGAAAGAAGGATGTCGAAGAAGATGTCAGAACATCGGGAGACAATGTAGCAGATACAGCTAAAAGTGCAGAAAATGCAGAAAACTCTGATTCTGCTACAGATGAACCAAACATTAATCAACCTGACAAGAGTCCCTCCATTAGAATCCAGAAGATGCACCCCAAGGAGCTGATTATAGGAGATCCAAACAGAGGAGTCACTACAAGATCAAGGGAGATTGAGATTGTCTCCAATTCATGTTTTGTCTCCAAAATTGAGCCCAAGAATGTGAAAGAGGCACTGACTGATGAGTTCTGGATCAATGCTATGCAAGAAGAATTGGAGCAATTCAAAAGGAATGAAGTTTGGGAGCTAGTTCCTAGACCCGAGGGAACTAATGTGATTGGCACCAAGTGGATCTTCAAGAACAAAACCAATGAAGAAGGTGTTATAACCAGAAACAAGGCCAGTCTTGTTGCTCAAGGCTACACTCAGATTGAAGGTGTAGACTTTGATGAAACTTTCGCCCCTGTTGCTAGACTTGAGTCCATCAGATTGTTACTTGGTGTAGCTTGCATCCTCAAATTCAAGCTGTACCAGATGGATGTGAAGAGCGCGTTTCTGAATGGATACCTGAATGAAGAAGCCTATGTGGAGCAGCCAAAGGGATTTGTAGATCCAACTCATCCAGATCATGTATACAGGCTCAAGAAGGCTCTCTATGGATTGAAGCAAGCTCCAAGAGCTTGGTATGAAAGGCTAACAGAGTTCCTTACTCAGCAAGGGTATAGGAAGGGAGGAATTGACAAGACTCTCTTTGTCAAACAAGATGCTGAAAACTTGATGATAGCACAGATATATGTTGATGATATTGTGTTTGGAGGGATGTCGAATGAGATGCTTCGACATTTTGTCCAACAGATGCAATCTGAATTTGAGATGAGTCTTGTTGGAGAGCTGACTTATTTTTTGGGACTCCAAGTGAAGCAGATGGAAGACTCCATATTCCTCTCACAAAGCAAGTATGCAAAGAACATTGTCAAGAAGTTTGGGATGGAAAATGCCAGCCATAAAAGAACACCTGCACCTACTCACTTGAAGCTGTCAAAAGATGAAGCTGGCACCAGTGTTGATCAAAGTCTGTACAGAAGCATGATTGGGAGCTTACTATATTTAACAGCAAGCAGACCTGACATCACCTTTGCAGTAGGTGTTTGTGCAAGATATCAAGCCAACCCTAAGATAAGTCACTTGACTCAAGTAAAGAGAATTCTGAAATATGTAAATGGCACCAGTGACTATGGGATTATGTACTGTCATTGTTCAGATTCAATGCTGGTTGGATATTGTGATGCTGATTGGGCTGGAAGTGCAGATGACAGAAAAAGCACTTCTGGTGGATGTTTCTATTTGGGCAACAATCTTATTTCATGGTTCAGCAAGAAGCAGAACTGTGTGTCCCTATCTACTGCAGAAGCAGAGTATATTGCAGCAGGAAGCAGCTGTTCACAACTAGTTTGGATGAAGCAGATGCTTAAGGAGTACAATGTCGAACAAGATGTCATGACATTGTATTGTGACAACTTGAGTGCTATTAATATTTCTAAAAATCCTGTTCAACACAGCAGAACCAAGCACATTGACATTAGACATCACTATATTAGAGATCTTGTTGATGATAAAGTTATCACACTGAAGCATGTTGACACTGAGGAACAAATAGCAGATATTTTCACAAAGGCATTGGATGCAAATCAGTTTGAAAAACTGAGGGGCAAGCTGGGCATTTGTCTGCTAGAGGATTTATAGCAATTACTTTTATCTGAACGTGCTCAAACGTTAATAGCGCGTTCACTACTGGGCCAAAACAAATTCGACCGTTGCTTCACACGACCCTCTACATTCCTCATTCAAACTCATATCTTCGTGGTAATCTCGTTTTCATCAGCATTCCCCAACACCTCTCAGAGATTCACGAAACCACTCCAAAGGCTCTGCTTCTCCATGGCTACCTCACCAAAAGAAACTTCATCTCCTGGTTCACCCTCTGTACCATCATCTCCATCATCCACCAAAGCACCTTCAAACCAGGAACAACCTGAATTCAATATCCAACCCATACAAATGATTCCTGGTCAAGCCCCTATTCCTGAGAAACTGGTTCCCAAAAGACAACAGGGAGTGAAGATTTCTGAAAACCCTAGCCTTGCAACAAGTCCTAGGGAAGTAGACACGGAGATGGATAAGAAGATCCGCAGTATTGTGAGTAGCATTCTGAAAAATGCTTCTGTCCCTGATGCTGATAAAGATGTTCCAACATCTTCCACCCCAAATGCTGAAGTCCTCTCTTCATCCAGTAAAGAGGAATCAACAGAGGAAGAGGATCAAGCCACAGAGGAGACCCCTGCACCAAGGGCACCAGAACCTGCTCCAGGTGACCTCATTGACCTAGAAGAAGTAGAATCTGATGAGGAACCCATTGCCAACAAGTTGGCACCTGGCATTGCAGAAAGATTACAAAGCAGAAAGGGAAAAACCCCCATTACTAGGTCTGGACGAATCAAAACTATGGCACAGAAGAAGAGCACTCCAATCACTCCTACCACATCCAGATGGAGCAAAGTTGCAATCCCTTCCAAGAAGAGGAAAGAAATTTCCTCATCTGATTCTGATGATGATGTCGAACTAGATGTTCCCGACATCAAGAGGGCCAAGAAATCAGGGAAAAAGGTGCCTGGCAATGTCCCTGATGCACCATTGGACAACATTTCATTCCACTCCATTGGCAATGTTGAAAGGTGGAAATTTGTATATCAACGCAGACTTGCCTTAGAAAGAGAACTGGGAAGAGATGCCTTGGATTGCAAGGAGATCATGGACCTCATCAAGGCTGCTGGACTGCTGAAAACTGTCACCAAGTTGGGAGATTGCTATGAAAGTCTAGTCAGGGAATTCATTGTCAACATTCCCTCTGACATAACAAACAGAAAGAGTGATGAGTATCAGAAAGTGTTTGTCAGAGGAAAATGTGTTAGATTCTCCCCTGCTGTAATCAACAAATACCTGGGCAGACCAACTGAAGGAGTGGTGGATATTGCTGTTTCTGAGCATCAAATTGCCAAGGAAATCACTGCCAAACAAGTCCAGCATTGGCCAAAGAAAGGGAAGCTTTCTGCAGGGAAGCTAAGTGTGAAGTATGCAATCCTGCATAGGATTGGCACTGCAAACTGGGTACCCACCAATCATACTTCCACTGTTGCCACAGGATTGGGTAAATTTCTGTATGCTGTTGGAACCAAGTCCAAATTTAATTTTGGAAACTATATTTTTGATCAAACTGTTAAGCATTCAGAATCTTTTGCTGTCAAATTACCCATTGCCTTCCCAACTGTATTGTGTGGCATTATGTTGAGTCAACATCCCAATATTTTAAACAACATTGACTCTGTGAAGAAGAGAGAATCTGCTCTGTCCCTGCATTACAAACTGTTTGAGGGGACACATGTCCCAGACATTGTCTCGACATCAGGGAAAGCTGCTGCTTCAGGTGCTGTGTCCAAGGATGCTTTGATTGCTGAACTCAAGGACACATGCAAGGTGCTGGAAGCAACCATCAAAGCCACCACAGAGAAGAAAATGGAGCTGGAACGCCTGATCAAAAGACTCTCAGACAGTGGCATTGATGATGGAGAAGCAGCTGAGGAAGAAGAAGAAGCAGCTGAGGAAGAAGAAGATGCAGCAGAGGATACAGAGTCAGATGATGATGATTCTGATGCCACCCCATGACCATCAGACCTTTATTTTTGCTTTTACTTTTACTAGTTATTGGTCTGTAATATGTGCACATTAATTTCATGCATTCTACTTTTGCCAAATTCTGTCTAAAAAGGGGGAGTAGTAGGATATTATATTATGCATGATTTATGATTTTGAGGGGGAGTAGTAGTTATATGATTTTGAGGGGGAGTAGTAGTTATATGATTTTGAGGGGGAGTAGTATTTATACTACTGCTGCTGATGATGATTGATGTAAGCTACTAAAACTAGTAGCTGATAGTAGGAGCATGGAGACAGGGGGAGCAGAAAGCTGATGTCACGTGAGATGTCTTGACATCCTGGAAACGACTTGCAACTTGCAGAATTCCTGGAAACGACTTGCAACTTGCAGAATTTTGCTGTCGCCACTACAGATACCGCTGTGCTTGATTACTCTGATAATGAAAGTTGCTGATCCCACTTGCATAACTGCTCGTACCTGCTCAGGAAGTGTCTAAGTATGTTTTAGACAAAATTTGCCAAAGGGGGGGATTGTTAGTGCTTAGCTTTACTGAGTTTTAAAAGATTGGCTAAAATTTTGTTAAAACATAAGCACTTAGACAATGAAGGAAAGCTGGAGTTGCTGCACATGATGTCCAACGTTATGTCAAGGAATCAGATTGGGCTGCACAATGCACAAGGCAAGATAAAATGTCAAATGAAGAATTGAAGTTGCAGGATCCACGATGTCGGATACGATGTCCAGGACATCCTGCCCGAAAATACTGGACACATAAATCTGTTATATCTTTAACAGATTAATGTGCAGTTAGCAACAGATTTGGCGATCTATCTTTAGGAACGAATTAAAAGATAATTAAAGTTCGAATTACAAACTTGAATAGTTCGTTCAGGGATTAAAGATTAAAGATAAAAACTAAAAGATCAAACTTTATCTTTTAGATCTTTAAGTGCAGATTTTCAGGAGAATGATAGATCTTATCCAGCGCAAGTTGTTGCAGCCCAGATACGCACACTGCTATATAAACATGAAGGCTGCACGAGTTTTCTACCAAGTCCGAGATTGAAGAGTTATTTTGTGAGTTTTGGGACTTGAGTGTTTTGTGAGCCACCTTGATGTTACCCTAACATCAAGTGTTGGACCTGAGTGTGTAGAGTTGATCTCTATTGTTCAGAGAGCAATCTCTGGTGTGTCTTTGATTTATTTGTAAACACGGGAGAGTGATTGAGAGGGAGTGAGAGGGGTTCTCATATCTAAGAGTGGCTCTTAGGTAGAGGTTGCATGGGTAGTGGTTAGGTGAGAAGGTTTTAAACAGTGGCTGTTAGATCTTCGAACTAACACTATTTTAGTGGATTTCCTCCCTGGCTTGGTAGCCCCCAGATCGTGATGTCGTGACATCCGGTACGACATCTGTCATCAGTATCAGAATTTCATGTTGCATTTGAAACCGCTCATGCATACGCATACACATGCATATTTTGTTATCTTATGACAAGAGCAGAATCGTCTTAGGCTATGGTCAAACGTCGGGCCAGATCCAAAGGCAAAGACCAATCAAGGTAAACGGTGACGCAGCCATAGTTAGCCGCGCAATGTCGTTTCCTGCTTTCAGGTACTTAGGGACATACGCAAGTCGAGGTTGGGAGGCAGCCTAGTATCCTTTAAATTCCCAGTAATTATTACTGTTGTGTCTTTAAAGTAAATGTGGGATGCCTAATCTACCCTAAGGGGGTTCGAGTAAGCGAACACCGAACCGTAAAGAGTGCATACCTGTGCCTTCCCAAAAAAAAAATATACAGGGTTAGCTCGCCTGGGCGAGCACCCCTGCACCTGGAAATATAAAAATGAGGGAGGGGGAGTTTTCTCTCCACCCAAAACTCCCCTCCCTCATTCAAAAAACGCAAACACCCACGGGATTTGCAGATTTTCGCCCCTAGGCCACCATTTTTGCACTTTTGCTTCCATTCTTAGTGTTTTTGGTTACTCCATATAAGTAAGTGCACTACCCTTTGTTTCTAGCTTTCCATTGATGCCTTTTATGCTTTGAATGGTACATAATTTTGCCAATTCCGTGAGACAATTTGGGGCAAATTTATGTTTTGTTTCTTTGAATTGAGGGGTTGTAGGGGATGGCCTTAGGCCTAGGGTGTGTTCTGAAATGATGGGGCAAGCCACATTGCCCTTATTCCCTTGTTATTGGTACCCAAAAGTGCGCTCACCAAGTGCTCGGTGAAATGCCTCAATGGAATTTGAGCATGGTTTTGTGAACTTTGGATTGTGGGGCTAACTTGTGTCTATATGGACAGCTTGTAGAGGTTAGAATAAGTGCCCAAATTAAGGACTTAGACCTAGGAATCCAAGCCTTTGGTTTTGAGTGCAAGAAAGCATGAAAATGAAAGCATTGTGATAGGGATTTCCCTTTAGGCCAGCAGTCGATTTTTTGGGCTGCACCATGATGTTTGCCTTACACCTAGATGTTTGAGAATGTTGTTCATCATGCACATATAGATGTAGAGTAGGTGGCAAAATACCTCACAAGATATATGTATGTTGCATACAGATAGAAAAAAGACACTCCACCAAAACCCTTGTTGAATTGAAATGTAATTTGAGTAGTAAGATACTTGAATACGCATGAAATGTAATTTTTTTTGGTAGCAAAGATTCCTTGAATATGCATGTGTACAAGTTTAGCAAAGACGTGCGTGTGTATGATCTTTGGGTAGCAAAAATACTTCAAGTATGCATGTGTATAAGTTTAGCAAAGAAATGCATGTATGTAATTTGGGTAGCAAAATGCTTCGAATGTGCATGAGTCCAATTTTTAGGTAACGGAGCATCTTGCGTGCATGTATGATCATAAAAGTATGTATGTGAGTTTGCCCTAAATTTAAATTGATGTTTGTGTTGGAAGCAGTTGTATGTCATTTTTACTTGGTCAGCCTTTAAAATGACACTTCCTTGTAAATTGACTTTCCAAACGTTTGTCTTCATAGGAAATGGCTCTGAAAAAGCTTTCCACGAAGAGGTCTAGAAGAGATGCTGCAGCGGAAGGGTCCAGTGCCACCCCCGAGTTTGATAGTCATCATTTCCGGAGCGCCGAGCACCAGCAGCACTTCGAGGCCATCAAAGGATGGTCGTTCCACAGAGAGAGGCACGTCCAACTTAGAGAGGATGGGTATACGGACTTTCAGGAGGAGATAGCTCGTAGACATTGGACGTCGCTGGTGACTTCCATGGCTAAGTTTGACCCTGAGATAGTCCTGGAGTTCTATGCTAATGCTTGGCCCACAGAGGAGGGAGTGCGAGACATGCGTTCATGGGTGAGGGGTCAGTGGATTCCCTTTGACGCAAATGCCCTCAGCCAGTTCTTAGGTGACCCGCTAGTTTTGGAGGAAGGCCAGCAGTGTGAGTTCGGCCAGAGGAGGAACAAGGCCGACGGGTTCGATGAGGAGGCCATTGCCCATCTGTTATGCACACCGGGGCAGGATTTCGCCCGGACCGCTGCAGGGAGGCGGGTGCGGATCATGTGCACCAGCATGACCACTTTGACCCAGACATGGATGACACTGCTGCTCAACAATGTCTTGCCTAGCGCTCATAACTCCGATCTCCCTCTGCCTAAGTGCCAGTTGGTGTACGCCATCCTGACACGGATGAGCATCCACGTGGCCCAGGTGATCGCTGATGCCATCTATTTGTTTGCAGGTATGCCACCCACCAGGCACCCTCTGGACTCGGATAAGTCTAACAGGGCCCTGGGGTTTCCGACGTTGATCACGGGCCTCTGCCAATCATTCGGGGTTCCCGTCACCACCAGTAAGGTGATCCGACCGCCGATCACCCGGGCCTTCATCGAGAAGTACTGCACGCCTAGGCAGGCGCAGGGTCATGCACATCAGGCCGTAGACGCTCCGCCACCACCTCATCAGGTCGATCCCGTTGGATCACTAGGCATGGAGCGTTATCTACAGCACTTGGTTCGCCAGCAGGCGGCCAACCACCGGGGGCAGGTGCAGATACATGAGTGTTTCTACCGGTTCAACATCAGTCAGCAGGGGCAGGGTTTTGCCCCTTTTGCATGCCCTACTCCAGAGCAATTTGGGGCTGAGGTCGCATGGCCCGGAGACTGGCCCGAGGCCCAGGCAGGGGAGGAGCCCGCAGGATCCCCCGGTGAGGCAGAGGAGGCTCGTATGGATGAAGAAATGACTGACTTGCTTGGTTTCTTGGGAGGAAGCGGAGCCATGTGACCGAGGTCACCGCACTTTTGTTATTGATATTACTGTTTTCTATTATTGTCTATATTGCTATTGACATTACTATTTTCTGTTATTGTCTATATGGTTACTAACGTTGCTGTTATTATTTTTGTTGTTTCTGTTTGAGTTTGGCGTTATGGCTCTCAGTTATTTCGTCACCGTTTTTTTTGCGACTTACCATTTCGTGCATTTTTTCGTTTACCTTGTGGTTAAATGTAAGTAGGTAATGTGCGCCCTCGTCCGCACGACCTTTTCAGAGAGAAAAAGATAAAAAGGGAAAAAAGAGAGGAATTGAACAAATGATAATAACTTAAAATAGAAGAAAAAAGGGGGAAAGAATAAAAAGAAAAAGAAAGTAAAAAGAAAAAAATAATAATAAGTTGTCTAGTTAAAAAACCAACATGCTTTCGAAAAGAGATAACTTCGAGCTTTTCTTTGCAAATTTTCAATGATCATAACCAGTTTTTGAAAAAATATGTATACACCTGAAGGGTGAATGCTGTGAAAATTTTCCTGAATGCCCAAAATAGACTCAGATGAATGCATGAATTGATAAAAGAACATGCTTTGGAAGCATTGGGTTGACTTAAATAGAGAAAATGAATCATGATCCCTAGCATCACATGACCATAAAAACTTGACACTTAAGTGTCCACATGGGTGCATGCATGACTAGTTTTGCATAAAATTTCCAATCATCATTGTTGCATGTGTATCATGGAAATAATGTGGGACATCCCCTTTTCCCCGAAGCCTTGAGCCAAAATCTCAAGTTACCATAAACCTTGCCCTCGGAAGAAAACAAAGAAAAGAAGGTTCCTGATCAAAGAATCGGAAGAAAGAAAAAAAGAAAATTCACAATCAAAGAATGAGAGAAAGCAAACAAAAGAAAGAAAATTCCCGATCAAGGATTGGAAGAAAATAGAAGAAATATGCAGAAAAGTCTTTGGACCAGACAATATCTGGACAATACAGAATTGTCACCAAGTAAACAAAAAGAAAGGAAACCACGACCTAAATTAGTCCTCTCCCTTTGATTGCCAACCAAAATCCTGTGCATCGGTGACTTATTCACCTCACACAAAACGAAAACAGAAAAGGAAAAGGCCAAGAACACTCAAAGCCAAATTTCCCACCAAAAAAACAAACCATTCCCAAGAAAAAGTCCTATTGATCCATGATCACGCATGTAATCTTCGATTTGATAGGAAATGTTTTGCAAAATCAAGTCATGACATATCTATGGTTCGGAATTAGGATGAAACACTTACCCGTGTGAGATTGATACACTTTGAGTGATTTCCTTCTATTTTTGTTGGACCCAGTGTTTCCTCTAAATGGTCATTTATAAACGAAATGCTAACATCCAAAATCTCATCTATGGTTATGAGAAAATTTCATCAGCATGCTCTCCTTGCCCAATAGACACATTGTTTTTCATCAAAAATCAAATGTTGCTCTAATCAGTTGGAGGTTTTGTTTCTTTACTAAAGCATGTTCACATTTTAGTGAAGAAAACACCGAGACTATTTTAGTCTCACAGTTATCCAGAACTACATAGGTCTCAGTTTCTCATCACAAATTGAGGATACGTAGGAGTAAGAGCCTCACTTTTGTCGGCCGCCCCACAATCTCTATCATACTGACCCTGAGGTCATGTGACATGCGGAGACAAATTATGGTCATTTCGCACACCTTTTTGCCATTCGGAAACAATCGTGTCCGATGGCACGCAGAGACAAATTATGGTCATTCTGCGCCTTTTGTCATCCAGAGGCGGCGAGCCCGATGACATGCAAAGACAAATTATGGTCATTCCGCACACCTTTTGCCATCCACATATGGCAAGAACCATGCTTTATTTGCCCCAACATTTGGACTCCTCGATTCTCAAACATGTGAGATCTTTAATTTAGTGCAGCTTTTGCTGGAGTTTCCACATTGGGACGCTTATAAAAATCAGAAACCTGTTCAGAAATAGAGGTCAAAATAAGCATAAAACACCTTTAACTATGCTTAGAAGATAAACTAAATAATAAATGAAGTCAATGGAAAGAAAGTTCCCACAAGGTTGTAGCTGACCATGACTAACATCAAAAACAATGTTGAAAATTGTTTCGAAACAATATGCATCAAAATTGTAAAATACACTTTTGTAGAAGGGAAAATTTAACTTCCAGGTTCCAATTATGACAGTAAAGCAACAATAATATGCTAGGATATATAATATCATTATACATAAAAAAGGCAGCAAAGTAAGATGTGGTAATATACATACTAATCCAACTATCTTCTTAATTATGGCAGCTGGATTAGTGTTTAATCCTCTAACTAATGCCATAATTAATTTCTTTAACATGTATAGCTTTTTATCTTTCTCCAAATCCTCAAGAATGATATCAGCCTTTAAACCCTCTCCACCCAGAGCATGAAGCTCGTCCAAGGTAGGAATACTATCAAAAATTTCCTTGAGTCTTGTCTCCTGCATGTTATCAAATTAATTAATGAAAATGCAGTGAGTTAGAAAAATCATTTTAGTTACACATCAAGAACCAGGATACCATCAACAAACTCAAACAACAATACATGTCACAATCCATGAATGAGCAGAGGTTTTTGAAACACATATTAAAACTCTATCTCTAAGTAAAAATTATCTGATACTGCTAAGTAATCATACGAACTTGAAAAACCACATATATTTAACAGAACATGATGAAATAGGATCAGCTCCAAGCAAGAAATTTCATCTGATTACTGTCATACCCTAATTTCGTCTGGGGATCATCTATTTGTTGGGATGCGACCCTCCCTTGACCACTTCGAGGTACTTGACACCCATCGTTAGGCAATCCGTGAAGTTCCGCGAATATGTTAAAATTAGTGAGAAAAATTGTTTCCGTGAAGAAAATCCTAGCCGAGGCGCTTCCGTAACGCTTCCGAGACGTTTCCGTGGGCGATTTTGCGAAGGTTTTCCACCGTTCTTCATCGTTCTTCGACGTTCTTCAGTCTTCAACCGGTAAGTTCCCGAAATCGAACCTTTCAGGCTTTTGTCATCACCTAAAAAACCATCTTTAAGGTCCAACGCCTTGAAATGGTGCTTTTCGCTTTTATTGGTTAAGACGTGGATTTTAAAGACCTAAAAAGCAACACGTAGCTGTGTCATCTCTTTCAAAAAACCAAGAGATCATTAATGGTCCAATGCCTTAATGTTTTCTCTCCTTTCAAAAGAATCGAAAGATCGTTTAAATGGTCCAACGCCTTAAATGACCTTTCATTCAATCAAAATATATCTTGCAAAAAAGGATAAAAACAATTTAACCAACGTTTAGTTCACAAAGAACTACGTAGGTCTAATTTCCTTATCACAAATGAGGAATACGTAGGAGCAAGGGAAACACCCTTGTCGACCAAAAAACGATAAAAAATACAAAAAGGCGTAAAAAGACATAAAAACGTAAAAAAGGAAAAATAAAACAAATTGAAGTCATGTTTGCACACTTGATTAAAGGCTGTCGTCCCTTGTGATGGACGCATGGGGTGCTAATACCATCCCCGTGCGTAAATACAACTCCCGAACCTTTCACACTTAAACTTCGTAGACCACGCCTTTTTCGGTTTTTCCGACGTTTTCCTCGAATAAACGTTGGTGGCGACTCCGCGCATTTTCCTTTCTTGGAAGACACACCCGCGAGCCCCGCGTCGCCGTCCCGCCGAAGGGTAGGTTGCAACAATTACAATTTGAAAATTTACAGAATAACACTTGCAAATAAAATACATAAAATATGTATTTATTTTTGCCAATGTCAAATTCTAGATTACACTGAATTTCCCTCTCTAGGAAAAACTAAATTATAATTTCATTAATGACATTATAAACACCAACTACTTTACAGAAGCTAAAGAGACACCTTTGGTTCTCTTTAATCACCACATTTAAAATGCTCAGTTATACAACAATAACATGCGCATTGTAACTTCAGCTCTACTAATTATAAACCTCGTGTGTCGAGCAACACCAACATCTGTATAATGCAACAAACAATATTTAACAAGTAACTGCAGAAGATTGTTAATACTATTCCTATAATCTATATAACTTGAGCACTTGTATGAAAAATAAATTCACAGTTATGTGTAACCCTTTCTCTCACACACAATCACAGGCACAAACCTTCTTTCATTTTTGGATAAAAATAAATGTTATATAAAATGATTTTTTGAACTTGCACTCCATCTAATAAAGCTTTTGAGAGAGAGATTGACAAGAAAATATTACTAGCAACTATAGGATGAGCAAATAGACATCTGCAGTACTAAGAAGGTAATTTATAAATCAATTATCACCGGAATGACTGAATAGAAACAATTTGGTATTGGTTCTGAAAGCACTCCAGTGCGCCAGAGTGTTTGTGATGCTTTCTGAGAAGACAAAACATCTTTGTCAAAATTTTGAGGAGACTCCTTGTCATACCCTAATTTCGTCCGGGGGTTATTACTTGATGACATGCAACCTTTGGTTAGCCGCTTTGAGATACTTGGCGTCCTTTGTTGCACAATAAATGAAGTCTTGAGACGTCTCAGAAATCAAAAGGAAGCAGGCTTGTGCGATCCGTGAAATTCCGTAATGTGGCGGAAGTCGAAAAGAAGTGTTTTTGCGCAATCTGTGAGTTTCCGTAACTTCTTCGAAAGCTAAAAAAGAGTAAATACATAATCCGTAAGGATTCGTAACCTTGCGGAAAGAAAATAAGTATCGTTACGAAATTCGTAAAGTTTCGTAACGTTACGGAAAAAGAATTACAAAAAATAGAAAAGGGGGTGCATTTAGTAAAAATGGGGGTGCAAATAGCAACCAGGCCCACTTGGGCCCTCCAGAAGAGTCCTCCAGAAGGCTGTTGCTTCTGGAGGAAGCAACCTTGCTCGCCTGGGCGAGCTGGGCGGCAAGCTTCTCCCCTATTTTGCTATAAATAGGGGGAGAAGTGAAGAAGAAAAGGGTTCAGCCTTCTTGGCACTTCTCTCTCTCTCGAAATTGCTGAGGAAAATTATTTCCGTGAAGAAAATCCAAGCCGAGGCGCTTCTGTAACGTTTCCGTGAGTAATTACGCGAAGATTCTCGACCGTTCTTCAAGATTCATCGTTTGTTCTTCGTTTTCTTCAGTCTTCAACGGGTAAGTACCTCAAACCGAGCTTTTCAATTCATTCTATGTACCCGTGGTGGTCCATATTTTGTTTCATGTATTTTTATTCTCGTTTTCATTTACTTTTTATACCCCCTTTTGACGTGCTTAAGCCATTTATTTAAGTCATTTCTTGCTTAATCTAAAAATAAAATAAATTTCCACCGATCATTTAAATTGTATCATCCATTAATTTTGGTTAAAATGAATTCCGACCGTTCGGTCGTGCCGTAACCACGTTGGAAATCAAAAAAGAGGTAAAATAATAATATAATAATCAAAAAATACCTTTTAGTAAAATAAAGCGAAAAATCAATCGGACGTTTTCTCTTTGGGATTTCTCATTCTTAATTGAATTGACTAATAACTAAAGTGAAACTAAGGCTAAAATCAACTCGCCTAGTCAAGCTCGTCCACAAAAATAGGTTTTGGAAAGTTTATCATTTCAGTTTCTTACTAAGTAAAATGGATCATTTTTAAGGTCCAACGCCTTAAAATGATCACCCTTCAAGTAAAAAGAATCACTTGATTCACGCATAAGAAAGAACTACGTAGGTCTGATTTCCTCTTCAATGGAGGGTACGTAGGAGCAAAAGCCCCGCTTTTGTCGACCTCAAAAAATAAAAAGAAATAAAAGTTAAGATAACACAATTCCACAATTCTAAAAAATAGGCTGTTGTCCTTTGAGACAAACGTGAGAGGTGCTAATACCTTCCTCAAGCGTAAATACGACTCCCGAACTTAGAATTTTCATTTTGACCGGTTTCCTTCGGTTTTTCCGACGTTTTCCACAAATAAACGTTGGTGGCGACTCCGCGCATCTTTCCTTCTTTGGAAAGCGCACCCGTGAGCCTCGCCCTCGCTCGCCCGTGAAGGGCACGTTGCGACAGTTGGCGACTCCACTGGGGACTATTTTTGTGAGTTAGGCCTATTTTAAGGAATTGTGGATTTGTGAAACTTTGTGTGTGCATTTTGTTGAACTGTGTAAAATGTAATAACTGCTGTCTTTCCCACATTTTTACACTTCATTCTAAGCACCCACGGGTTTGAGTAAAAAAGGGGCCCTATACCCGGGTTCATGGGAAGTTAAGGAGTGGAGGTGAATCTATCATCATGCTAGGTCTCTGACTTGCTTGATAATAGTGAAACCTCGTCTAGAGCTTTCTCTCTTTATAATGTGTTGTCGCTGGTATTCCATACCGCCACAATATTATTATCTTGAGTGATGATACCTCTAGAAAACAGCCGTATGAGTTATGAATTGTTGGGGAGTAGTTATTAGAGACCCCTAGATATTATCCTATAGGTTCCAAAATAGGGGCAAAGAGCAAACACGCTCCGTGCCATTCGTTCTCATGCATTTTTTTGGTAAATAGCACTAGTTTATAGTTTTGCTAGTGATGTTTGGTTTCTTTAGAGTAATACGTAACCTTTTTAATACTACGTTGAGGCGCCGTCATGCCCAAAACGTAGCATTAAAGTTGGATCTCTGCAATCTCGTATGTGTGAATTACCCCTTTGTGTTGTTTTCTTTCCGTTTCATGCATGCGCATATGCATCATACCGTCACACATGCGTTGTATGTGGGTCTCGTCTTTTGTCATGGGAAGTCGGAAGATCCATATCGTCTTCTTAACTGCATACATGGGGCACTGTGCCCCCCAAATGCACAATAAGGAGAGATAATTTTCCGGGCTCTCGTGTCCGCAAATGCATTCATATCATGCACCGCATAAACATCTCTTCAGCATCATAATGAACATATCGTTCCTGCATTTGTCCGTTATCACATCACATTTTGCATGAGTCATTGCATCATCATGCATATGCATTCAACATACTTTTTGTTCTACATGTTTGCTCATACATGATCCTTGTATTTTCCTCTACAAAACAAAAACAAAAAAAAGGGGAAGCACGAAAATTCACGCTACATTCTTAGTTGCATATATTCGGTACCATGAGCCAACCATGTTGGGATCATAAACCCATTTCACTTAAAAACAAAATGATTGAACATGGTACCTAATGCATGTTTAACTAAGAAAGGATGTTTCTTCGGGCATCTCAATCTCATAATTACATTTTCCATACATTGCGTGCATATTCCCGAGTCTTTCATCCCTATGAATTGTTGATGAAGTATTGGCGATCAAAATTGCCATTCTCTGGGTTATGGGGTTGAACCAAGCTCGTGCTTTTACGAAAAGGTTCATCGAGTCAAGTTGAAGTATGGAAGTAACCATCTTGCAAAAATTGGGGCAAAAGATGGATCGTGTTACATCGCTCCTTCGTCTACTGCCAAACACATTTAGGGCTGTCGATGTCCCTGTTACTTCCAGTTTCACCTTGACGGAGATGTCATGGACCATGTTGAAAATCTAAATTGATTCAACCCCATATCCTGTGTAAAAATTCACAATACTTCAATTGTGAATCATTCCCATACATCCATGTTGTTCATTGGTTGCATTGCTCATTACATTCTTTCCTTGAAAAATAAAATAAAAAAAGAGAACTTAATCATTGTTATAAAAAAAAAATGCTTTACGGTGCCCTTACCGAACCCGTGCTAGAGCTAGAGTAATGGGTAAAGCGGAGGAGGTACAAGAGTAGATGGAGGCTGACATGGAGGCCATGAAAAAGCAAATGGCCGCAATGATGGAGGCCATGATGAGCGTGGAGAAGATAATGGAAGCCAATGCGGTTGCAATTGCCGCTACCAGCGTTGTTGCTAAGGTGAACCTGACGTCCCCATCCGGCATCAACCAAATGAATCATCCAGCCTCAGATATGGTAGGCAAAGATTTAGGAAGTACGGGCGGCCCCCATGATGTGCAAATTCAAAACGAGCATGCCTTCCCGCCATATGGCTTGCCCCTCAACTATACGCCACCCAATGTGGCGTACACTCCCAATAAGAATGTCAATAACTCTACTCCTATACCCATTGAGAGCCAGCAACCCCAAACTGATCATGCACATGTCTCTTAAACCGTGGGGGAGACACATGAAATTCCCCATCACAATCTAGCCGACTTCGAGCCTTGGCTCGAATATGCCACTGAAGGGCAAGCAGTTGGTGGTATACCTCTACAAAACCCTTTGGAGTGACCTCAGTATCACCCACAACTACACCTCTTGCATTCCACGACAAGTAAAAACCCTCATGCTATGGCAGAAATGGGAAAATTGGATCATCTAGAGGAAAGGCTCAGGGCCATTGATGGAGGTGAAGATTATGCCTTTGCTAACCTAGAAGAGTTGTTCATAGTACCCAATATCATCACCCCTCCCAAGTTCAAGGTGCTGGACTTTGACAAGTACAAGGGGACTACTTGCTCCAAGAACCATCTAAAGATGTATTGTCGAAAGATGGGGGCATACGCAAAAGATGAGGAATTACTGATACATTCCTTCCAAGAAAGTGTTACTGGGGTAGCTGTTACCTGGTACACTAACTTGGAACCTTCCCGAGTCCATTCTTGGAAGGACTTAGTGGTTGCCTTCGTTAGGCAGTGTCAGTATAATGGCTTCGGATAGGATGCAACTACAGAACATGTGCAAAAAGAGGGCACAGATCTTTCAAAGAATACGCCCAAAGGTGGAGAGACCTGGCAGCTCAAGTGGCACCTCAATGACGGAGGAAAAATGATAATGATAGTAGACACATTACCAGTATTCTACTATGAAAAGATGGTGGACTACACACCTTCAAGCTATGATGATATGGTCTTCACTGACGAAAGGATCAAAGTAAGTCTAAAAAGAGGCAAATCTGATCATCATACTTTGATAAATGCAAAAAAAACTAGGGCAAATGAAGAGGTTAAGAATGAGGGACAAGCCCATGCTGTGACTGCCATTCTTATACGACCAAGTTTCCCACCAACCCAACAATGTCATTACTCAGCCAATAACAAACCTTCTCCTTACCCACCGCCCAGTTATCCACAAAGGCCATCCCTAAAATCAACCACAAAGCCTACCTACCGCACTTCCAATGACAAACACCACATTTAGCGTAAACCAAAACACCAACCAAGAAATGAATTTTGCAGCGAGAAAGCCTTAGAATTCACCCCAATTCCAGTGTCCTATGCTGACTTGCTCCCATATCTACTTGATAATTCAATGGTAGCCATAACCCTAGCCAAGGTTCATCAACCTCCATTTCTTCGAGAATACGACTCGAACGCAACGTGTGCTTGTCACAGAGAAGCCCCGGGGCGTTCCATTGAGCATTGTAGGGCTCTGAAGCGTAAGGTCCAAGGTCTAATTGATGCGGGCTGGCTGAAATTTGAGGAGAATCACGTGTAAATGCCGACATTGACAAGAGATGCCACACATGGGGCAATTTTGAAAGCTGTTGTTAGATGTCTCTAATGACTCATCATAATTTTCAAGTGCAAGCCATTGGTCTGTTTGCTCAAGCGACCTGTGCTCTTGAGTTTGGACTTCCAAGACCATTCAATCAGAGATTACTCGTCTTGCACGTTGGTGGGGGTGCCGTAAAACAACGAGTAAAGTTCAAAACAAATAAGTTTCAAAATAAAAAAAGGGGTTCAAAAAGAAAAAGAAAAAGAAAACATTTGATTGACTGTGTTTTCCAGATGTTCATATGACCTCATTCCGGAAAGTTTGTCTTTTTAGAGAGAAGTAAGTTATCAAGAATATGATGTTGGACAAATGGCCTCAGTTACATTAAGAAAAAGAGGGGATTGAATTAAGATACAAAGACTATGCCCCAATTAAACTTTCACTCTCTCTTTTCGGATTAACAATGCACAGAGGGACAACCCTTCCCTTGTGTTCAGGAATCCTCTACAACAAGAGACCCACGGTCTCTTAATCCCTTTTCAGAAATAAGAAGAAGAGAAGAAGAGATCTCTCTTAAAAGAGATAGCTTGTACAATGAAGATCAATCAAAATTCCTTATTGAATATGCAAGTGGTTAACCAAGGAATCTTTTTAAGAGGATAAAACATTTCAGTTCAGAAAAACTAATAATCTTTTAAGAGGATAAAACTTTTTGGGCAATGAAAACTCCCTTTAAGTTCGTGTTTCCAAGTCACCTTTGATGGTCATTCATAAAAAATTTGAATAGGTGTTACTCTTGGCAATTATTTTCTGAAAATCCCCTCTGGTAATCAATTACACATTATAAATTTTGAATTCAAATTTCTAGTGACTGTGATAAACATTTTCAACTGCCGGTAATCGATTACCATAGAGAAAATCTCAATTTGAAATGATAGAATTCTTTGGTCAAACCTTTTGTATTTTCAATTTGGAAACTTCTTCCTAAAGATTCTAGAGATCAACTTGATCATATATCTTGATTTTCTTGGATTCTTGTCTTGAGTAAAACTTAGAAGCACTTGATCCTTTAGCATCATCAAGACATCAAAACATCTTGCTTCTACATAGGAGTCATTTGACTTAATCCATCAACTGAAAGATCCTTCAACTATTTCTCGTCCTTGGAAAATTCATTTTGCAAGAATCAACTGCATCTTTCGTTCTTCCTCACTGTGAGGTTTTGAAAACAAGACAACAATTGGTACCTCTAAGCCCTACACTGGGGCAATGAAAGGCCCCATGCATAAACCTCAAACGAACCTAGGGGCAGATTAGAAGTTCTCACCCAATAGGTTCCTTGCTACGAGGTCATGACGAAAGACAACGATTGTACCTCAAAGCCCTACACTGGGGCAATGAAAGGCCCCATGCATAAACCTCAAACGAACCTAGGGGTAGATTAGAAGTTCTCACCCAATAGGTTCCTTGCTACAAGGTCATGACGAAAGACAACGATTGTACCTCAAAGCCTTACACTGGGGCAATGAAAGGCACCATGCAAAAACCTCAAGCGAACCTAGGGGAAGATTAGAAGTTTTCACCCAATAGGTTCCCAGATACAACGTCATGACGAAAGATAACAATTGGTACCCCAAAGCCTTACACTGAGGCAATGAGGGGCATCGTGCATGAGCCTCAAGTGAACATAGGGGCAGATCAAAAGTCCTCACCTGTCGATGTTTTTAAACAAGAAAAAAAAGGGGGGAGACAAACCCTGGAATTTCAATAGATTGATTAAACGTCAAACGGCTCCATTGCCGTCACTCCAAAATGGTCAAGTGACTAAATCAAATAGAACATACCCTCTGAGGGAGTTCCCGGAGAGATTTGCAAAAGATAGGATAAGGTTGCATGAATTATCACCTCTTTCAAAAAGACAGTCAATCTGTGTTTTCCAAAAAGATTAAATCAAAATCAAAATCACAAAATAGGGAAAGAATGTCATGAACATTGTACAACTTTCAATTGCATTGCATTGTTTCATATGAGGTCAGCGTTACCAAGTTTCACAACAAATGTTGCATGCGTCTGCATCCCTAAAAATCATGTTAACTACATAGATTTCCTACATCTCGTGTCCAATCTTTTTGGATGACCTGCCCTCTCGATGAGTCGATCTCTTGCTTTCTCATAAAGGTGGACCCTTGGGAACTAGTACCTATCACCTTTAGAGGACTATATGTCCTCGCCTGCAGAGGGCTGCACGCCTTCGTCTTTAGAGGGCTACGCGTCCTCATTTTCAGTGTGCTCCATATCCACACCTTAAGAGAATATAAGGTCTTTTGCCCTTGGATGCTTAACCGAGACTTGCGCTCCCAGTTAAGGGGCCAGTAGTTTCCTTTTATTAGTTCCTGGGCCACCCCCTGATATTAGAGGGCGACCAACTGTGCGAGCACATCCAGAGAGGGAGGCTGTCACACATCTACTATGGATACCGGGGCAAGATTTCACCCGTGCCGCTGCAAAAAGACGAGTGTGGATCAGGCGCACCAACATGACCACTTTTACATGGATATGGATGACGTTGCTATTTAGTAACATTCTGCCCGGCGACCACAATGCCAATCTCCCCTGCAGATGTATCGGTTGGTCTGTGCCGTCATGACATAGGTAAGTATGCACATGGTTCAATTGATTTCTGATGTCATCTATTGTTTGTAGAGATCGCGCCCACAAGACGCTCGGTGGGCCCAAAGAAGTCCAATAGGGCCCTGGGGTTTCCAGCTCTGGTTACGGGCCTCTGTCAGTCCTACAGGGTGCCCATTCCCCCAACGAGGTCATGCCATCGTGACATAGGTAAGTATACATATGGTTCAACTGATTTCTGATACCATCTATTGTTTGCAGGAATCGCACCCCCAAAGACACCCAGTGGACCTGTAGAAGTCCAACAGGGCCCTGGGGTTTCCAGCTCTGGTTACGGGCCTCTGTAGTCCTACAGGGTGCCCGTTCCCCCCGACAAGGTCACGTCATCATAGGTAAGTATGCGCATCGCTCAACTGATTTCTGATTTCATCTATTGTTTGCAGGGATCACGCCTGCAAGACACCCAGTGGACCTGAAGAAGTCCAACAGGGTCTTGGAGTTGTCAAGCTCTAATTACAGGTCTCTATCAGTTCTACGGAGTACCTGTCACCTCCAGCAAGGGCATCAGGCCCCCTACTAATCGAGCTTTCATCAAGAAGTACTGCGTCTCCAAGCAGGCGCAGGGCGAAACACCACAGCAGCCTGGGGATGGCCGGCAGCGGGCAACAGACGCACCGCCATCACCTCTAGATATCACCTCAGCTCATCCACAAAAAGGTTAGAGCGTCGCCTACGACTCGTGGCCGACCAGCAGGCGGCCAAGTCCGAAGCCAAAGGTAAGCAAAAGTACTAGGTCCGTGACCTGTGTCATAAAGCGTCCAGCTCAAGATGTTAAAGAAGCGCTACTAGGAGGCAACCTAGTACCTTTTAAATCTCTGCTTGTTATTTGATCACTTTTGTTTCTCAAGTCATAGTAGGACACACCTAGTTGCTCATGATCCTAGGAATTTGAATAAAACAAGCACGAGCTCGGAAGGTAGTCATACCTCACAAAAAATATATATATATGTATATAAGTATGTTTAGGTAGAAAGATACCTTGAATATGCATGTATGTAGCAAAAATACTTCACAAAATATATATATGTATGTTTAGGTAGCAAGATACCTTGGATATGCATGTATATAGCAAAAATATCTCACAAAACATATATATGTATGTTTAGGTAGCAAGATACCTTGGACACGCATGTATATAGCAAAATACCTCACAAAAATATACGTATGTTTAGGTAGCAAAATACTTCATGAAAAAAAAGGAGCAAAGAGAGCGAGCAAGAAAAGAATAAGAAGGAAGAAAAAAAAATAGAAAATAAAAAATAATAATAAAAAGTTGTCTAGCTAAAAAACAACATGCTTGTGAAAAGAGATAATTTCCAACTTTTCTTTGAAAGATTTTACTGATCTTAACCAGTTTTTGGAAAAAAATGTGTGTACACATTTGAAGGGTAGATGCTGTGAAAAGTTTTTCGAACACCCAAGATAGACTCGGATAAATGCACAAATGGATAGAAGAACATATTTTGGAAATACTGGGTTGACTTAAAATAGGGAAAATGAATCCTGAGCCCTAGTGTCACATGACCATAAAAACTTGATGCTTGAGTGTCCACATGGGTGCATGCGTGACCAGTTTTGCATAAAATTTCCTAATCATCATTGTTGCATGTGTATCATGGAAATAATGTAGGACATCCCCTTTATCCCCGAACCGCTGGCCAAACCCTGAGATATATCATGACCAGCCGTTCTACAAGCCTTGAGCCAAAATCCCAACTTACCATAAACCTTGACCCAGGGTGAGAATGTCAATCTTTGCCCTCGGAAGAAAACGCAAAGAGAAGGAAAATTCCCAATCCAAGAAAGGGAGAAGACACAAAAAGAAAAGAATATTCCCAAACCAAGAAAGGGAGGAAAAAAAAAGAGAAGAAAGAAAATTCCCAATAAAAGAGTGGGAGAAAGCAAAAAAAAAAAAAAAGGAAAGAAAATTCCCGATCAAGGATCGGAAGAAAACAAAAGAAACATCCATAAAGGTCTTTGGACCAGACAATATCTAAACAGTACAGAATTGTCACCAAGTAAACAAGAAAAAGGAAACCACGACCTAAAGTGGTCCTCTCCCTTTGATTGCCGACAAAATCCTGTGCGCTAGCGACTTTCTCGCCACGCACTAAACAAAAACAGAAAAGGAAAAGGCGAAAACATTCAAAGCCAAATTCCCCACCTAAAAACCATTCCCAAAATAAGTCCTATTGATCCATGATCACGCATGTAATCTTTGATTTGATAGGAAATGATTTGCAAAATCAAGTCATGACATATCTATGGTTCGGAATTAGGATAAAACACTTACCCGTGTGAGATTGATACACTTTGAGTGATTTTCTCCTATCTTTGTTGGACCCAGTGTTTCCTCTAAATGGTCGTTTAGAAACGAAATGCTAACATCCAAAATCTCATTTACGGTTATGAGAAAATTTCATCAGCATACTCTCCTTCCCCGATAGACACATTGTTTTTCATCCAAAAAGCATATGTTGCTCAGATCAGTTGGAAGTTTTGTCTGTTTACTAAAGCATGTTCGCATTTTGGTAAAGAAAACACCGAGACTATTTTTAGTCTCACAGTTAGCAAGAACTACGTAGGTCTGAGTTCCTCATTACAAATTGAGGATACGTAGGAGCAAAAGCCCCGCTTTTGTCGACCACCCCACTTTTTGTTACCGTGACCCAAGGGTCTGGTGGCATGCGGAGCCACATGACCGTGGGATTCCCAATTTGTTAACGTTTGTTTCGTTTTGATTGACTTTTGTTTTGTACATACATATCATTTGAGTTGTTACTTGTTTCATTGTTGTCAATAGTGTTTATTGAGATTCTGGAACCGTGTAGAGTTTTTTCATTTAGGAACGTCGTTCTAAAAAATAAAATGAACCAAAATCCTAATAAAAAGAAAGAAGCGTTGTGAATAAAAGTCATGTTCATAAAGAAAAAAAAAGGTTTTTGTTTATACATGTATGTAAAGGGAAAATGTGTATAGAAGGTTTTTGTGTGTAAATGATGCGTGGAAAGGAATTCTTGTGTGTGTGAGCAACGAGTGTATATGAAGAAACTTTTGTGTGAACCATAAGTGTGGGTTGGGAAAAATGAAAATCTTTGAATATAAATAGGGCTTGTATATAGACCATGTGACGTAAAGAGAAAGAGTTCTAATGCGTGTACAGAAACAGTTTGTCGTGTATAAAAATATGGATGTACAAAGAAAGGTTTTCCTCATAAAGGACCACAGGTGTATAGTTTTAGTGAACATATATAAAAATAAAACAAAAATTAAAGAGAAAGAAAGACCACGAAGGTCGACATGTCATAGTTAAGAAGTATAAATCATTCGTAAAGAGCAAACGTATCTTCTGGAAACAAGGGACTGATGCTAAGAGTTTATTTTCCGGAATAACCGAGATAAGGATGGATGAATTCGTTGAACTAATAAAAAAAACATAATGGGGAAACGTTGGGTCTGTTTGTGTAAATTCCCAACCGTAGTATCACAATGCCATAAACGGGATGCTTGAGGGCCCACCTGGCTGTAGCCATGACTAATTTTTGTGCGTTGTTTTCAAAACATCATTGTCACGCGTGCCTTATGGAATAATACGGAAGTTCGGGCCGAGAGCGACACCTTGACACCCAAATTTGTTTTACCCCAGATATCAAGATTGGGGTTCCCGCGATAAAAGACCCCATTGAAACGCAACCTTAGACCTTTTTGAACCTTGGCCTGTTAAAAAGGAATCCTCATTCTTTCCCCCGAAGCAAAGGACAGCGGAATCTCCTCAAGGGAAAGCGAATAGAATACTAAAAACAAGCATTTGCATTACATAAATAGGAATGTTTGCTTTCATTCGGCTTCACTGACCTACGTAACTATCATAATTGAACATTAAGTTAAGTACGTGTTTGTTTGCACATTCAATGTGTGCGTCTAAAAAGGGTAAACGCATAAGCAACTAACTATTTGTTGCTTCAGCCAGGACGCATATCCAATTTTGTTAAACATAAAAGCAAACATGCACTAGAAAATATAACATGATTAAGGAGACAAGGAATAAAAAAGAAAAGAAAAAAAGTTAATAAATTCATAAATTGATTTATTGGGTGTCCCGAAGGCCAGATTCTCCATACCTAGGTCAATTGTCAAACAATGTTTATATAAAAGCAATCAAGAAATGTCTATCTATCTTTTGTTGCAATTCTTAAGTCACATTTAGTCATAATTTATAAATGATGCAACAAATTTTCATGAAATCCAAAACACTAATGTTCATGACATTTTAAGAAATTTTTTGCTTGCAGAATGTATCCTAATTACATATTCTTACCCCTTTCCCTTTTTTCTGTTATCAAAACAGGGACAATTGCACATAAATCTCACGGGACCCACCCAAATAATTACTCTAAAATATCTAAATGGTGGGATGTTCTTTCATAGCAGTTCTTCAAATTTTAAGTATCTGAATTCAAATTTTGATTTCTTCTGCACTATTGACATCAGCGATAAACAATGAACACACACTCACAACACAACCTTTTTAAAATATGACATCACCCCAATAGATACATAAAGTTAGTCTTTTGGATGGCTCTGAGAAAACAAAGGAAAGCACCCTGCAATGAAATGCTTCAAAAGTGAAAATATAGTAATCTAACAAAATAGCAGGTATCACAATAAAGTGAAGAACAACTGTTTGACACAAAATAATTTGAACCTAAAACTACCATCATAGTCATAATTGTATTTTAACAAGCCTTAACTTCTAAAGTGCCTGGAATCTAGTTGAATTAGATTCATTTTATTTACACTATCACTAATTTCTCTCCATACAATTTGATGTGGATTCATTATATAGGAGAGCATAAATTTAGGCTGCTTTTATATCAAACCAATTTTTTTGGAGAATTGCGTTCAGATTTTTTAAGATGAGCACATTCATATAAAAATAAAAACCATAGTCAATATAAGGTTGAAATATATATGCTTAAGCTTAACTCTGCAAATGAGTATGGATGCAGTGGAATCAAATACTATCACAACATTCTTCATTCCATAGTTTTTAGTGGAATTAGCAGCTTAGATTGCCTTATCACCTAACAGGTAAGCATGCATCACAGCAACCAACATAACAAACTATATCCTACCTAATTTATAGCATTAACAAAACTACTTTCCAAGTGTCCTATTATTATCACTTCCATGTTATATTAGATCATATCTGAAAACATCAGTAGCAGGCAGCAAACAAAATAATCCACCTATATCAGATATTGATGAGATACCAGAAAAAAGGATGCATTCGAAACTCATGCACAAACTACATCCATGATGGTACAATCAAAATCAGGACAATTCTGAGGGAAGCAACAAACATAAGAGATCTCCCAATCTCACAGTATCTTTTTGCTTCAGCAGAAGCTGTATTTGTAAACCACTCCCATATTTGGAGAATATATTTCAAAGCTATTGGATATAGCAGAAGACCAAGCACAAACCCCTACAATAATAGAAGTAGACAACTTTAATTGATCTAGCTATACCATTAATAATAAATTTGTAACTTATGGACAAATACCTGAATTATAATGCTTATCTCACTTCTACTTATTTCATATTCTATAGTAACTAACTCTGATGACATCAATAGTCCATGTAGTTGTTCAAATAGTTTAATCACCAATTATTGTGCACATACATACATATACGTAGGTCATCTGGGAACAATATCATGTTAAGAAGCCCTAACCTTTTTAATAGTAAGCAACAACATGTCACCAAAATAGAGAACAATACCGGAAGAGCAGATGAACCAATTTCAATTGATATGACATGTCAAGATGAT
This sequence comes from Glycine max, assembly GCF_000004515.6. NCBI lineage: Eukaryota > Viridiplantae > Streptophyta > Magnoliopsida > Fabales > Fabaceae > Glycine > Glycine max. Next base: position 22,156,011 of record NC_038245.2, on the reverse strand, counting down.
CAAATTAAGCAAAATAGAAAGTGCATTCATCTTCCATAGTTAAGTGAAGGAATCCATGAACTATAAAAACAAATCAATTCCAAGCATTTCTTCCTCTTTTTTATGAACCTTTTAATCCCATATCAGTTGTGACAAAAGTAAATCTGAAACACCAAGAAGAATAGGTGACTAAGACCACAAGTAAAAAATAGAAATACCGATGGAAGATCATGAGGGAAAAGTTCTGAGGAAATGTTGAATTAGTTTCACAGATGCCAATCCATGACAAAGGGCCCACACTAGCTTCAGTGCTGGGTGCAACCCTACGAAGGAAGAGACAATGAAATTTAAGTAGAAGGTGCATCCAAAACCTATATTGAATGGGTTTCATACCAACTTAGGTTATTCCAAGGTCTAGTTCTTAAAAGATAACAACAAATTTCCCTTACGAACTATACATCTAATCCAATTTTGTACATTCCTTTTTTCTTTCAATTGAAACGCTAATTTAATGTTTTTAAATATTGATATTTTTATTACATATATGTTTCAAACAATCCAAACCTTAACAATGCATCAAGCAGTCAAAATTAAGAAATAGTCACTGACCAGTTTGTAGCCAAGTCAACAATGTAGCAGTTGTTGGTCACAAAGAACTCATTGATTACCTGCGTCTTCCCTGCAACGACCATTACAATACATCAACACTAAAAAAAGCTTAAATCGTACCCGCGGCATCTCTTCAACACTACACGAAGCTTAACCTACCTAAGTAAGTAAATGACTAACGTACCATGGACAAAGCCCTGCTCTTCACGAACTGCCACTCCTTGATTCAAATGAACTTCGAGCTGGGAAGACTCCTCCACGTCGTCGGGTAGAATGGAAGAACAACGAAGTGGGGCTACAAGGTTTGAAATATCTAATTATTCACTCAATAACGATGAAGAGGGGCTAGGGTTCAAATTGTAACGAAGAGGGGGTATGAGGTTTGAAATGTCTAAGTCTTCACTCAATTACGACGAAGAGTGGCTAGGGCTCAAATTGTAACAATGAGGGGCTAGGGTTCAATTGTAACAGCAACGAAGAGGCTAGCTAGCTGCTTCAATGCAAGGTGGGAGGTTCAGAGGCTATTCGCGCTTTTTTTTTTTGAACTAAAACCCACCGTAAAGTTTATCACATATAACATTCTAAGGCAGTTTTTAATAACCGTCTTAGAATGTGCGTCGTAAAATGCAATTTTTTTACAATAATTATGAAAATGCCACCGCACCACTTTCTAAATCGGTTCTCTAAATAACCGTCGTAGAACACACGTCATAAAAAGTGATTTTTTCAGTAGTGCAGTTGGTTCTATGGAGTAATGATCATTTTCCAGTTTCATGATTAGATCTCTTGTCTCATTCTTCTCCTCACTCTCTTTCTCTCTTGTCTTCATCATTCAAGACTCAACTTCTTTGTTTCTGGTTTGAGGATGTTGTAAGTATCGGGTCTGACAGTGGTATCAAGAGCTTCTGGTTCCATCGATCCTGGGAGAGTCTTGTTTGGTTTCAGTGTGGGATCCTCGAAGCTTCATTGTTGCAAAGATGAATGGGAACGGATTTCCAGCGCATCTGCCAATCCTTGATGGGAAGAACTACGATGCATGGTGTATTCAAATGAAAGTCATCTTTGGAATGCAGGATGTTCTTGAGTTTGTTATGATTGGACTTCAAGAATTGGAGAAAGATGCAGGGGAAGCACAAAAAAGTTTGTTCAGAGAATCCAAGAAAATGGATTGTAAGGCTCTTTTTCTTATTCACCAGTTTGTGGATCCTCAAAACTTTGCCAAGATTGCCTCGGCTACATCAGCTAAGCAAGCTTGGGACATTCTTGCAAAGGTCTATGTTGGTTCTGATAAGTTGAAAAGATTCCAGATGCAAACTTTGAAGCAGAAATTCAAGCTACTACAGAAGAATGAGAAGGAAGGTATAGCCGAATACCTCAATCGTGTGCAAAATTTGTCAAATCAGATGATGGCTTGTGGTGAAATCCTAAAGGATCAAGATCTTGTAGAAAAGGTTTTAAGAACCTTGAGTTCAAGATTTTATTATGTGGTCGTTGCAATAGAAGAATCTAAGGACTTTGCAGAAATGAAATTGGATGGGCTTCAATGCTCTCTTGAAGCATACGAGCAAAGAATCAAAGAGAGGGAAACAGATAGGTCATCTGAATAGGCTTTACTTGCTCAAAGTGCAAAACGATTCAAAAATGGCCTAGGCAATAGTAAAGGGAAGGTTAAACCGAAAAACCATAAATCGAAAGGAACAAGAGATGACGGCACTAATGATTCAAGTGCTGATGAATCCAATCATGATGATAGTGGGTCACAATTAAGGCAGAAGGGCTTTTAGAATAGTGGTAAGAATGGTAACTCCAAAAGAAAACATGTTCAATGTTGGTACTGCAGAGAATAGGGTCATTTTGCAACTTAGTGCAAAGCCAAGAAGGCACAAAAGACAAGAGATGATCAAGCACAACTAGCTCAGGAGAGTGACTCAGAGGATGATCAAGTCCTTTTGATGGTGACAAATGATTCAGACAAGGCTACCAACAATGAATGGTACTTGGATACATGGTGCTCAAATCACATGACTGGGAGGAAAGACTGGCTGATTGATCTAGATGAATCTGTAAAGAAAAATGTCAGGTTTACAGATAACAGCATTGTCAAGATTCATAGAAAAAATGGTAAAAGGTCCTCAATCACTGAAGTTCTCTATGTACCTACCATGCACAACAACCTGTTGAGTTTAGGACAACTGCTTGAGAAGGGATATAAGACAATGCTTGAGGACCACCATATGAAGATTTTTTATCAGAAGGGTAGGATGATTATCAAGGCACCAATGTCAAGCAATAGGACCTTTAAGATTGAAATACAGGTTCAGCAAGATCAAAAGTGTCTCTCAGTCATTGAAGACTCTAAAAGCTGGCTTTGGCACAAGAGGTATGGCCACTTGAATTTTAAAAGGCTTAGAATGATGAGTAATAATAAAAAATTTATATGAATGGCCAATATACAACAACCTAGTAAAGTGTGTGACAGTTGTTGCGAATCTAAACAACCAAGGAAGTCCTATAATATTGAAATACCAACTAAGTCTTTAGCAGTTTTGAATTTGGTCTATATTGATGTGTGTGGCCCTTTTGAGAAAGTCTCTCTAAGGGGTAGCTCATATTTCACGTCCTTTATAGATGATTACTAAAAAAAGGTGTGGATCTACTTGCTAAGCAGGAAGAGTGAAGTGTTTCTCACTTTCAAAATATTTAATGTGATGGTAGAAACACAAAGTGGAAACAGGATACAGAAACTTAGATCAGATGGTGGTGGTGAATACACATCACATGAATTCAGGAAGTTCTGTGAGGATGAGGGTATCATTCATAAGATCACACCTCTATATACACCACAACACAATGGTGTATCTGAGAGACTCAATAGAACCATAGTCAACATGACCAGGTGTATGCTAAGGAATTTTCACTGGCCAAAGGAATTTTGGGGTGAGGCAGTGTCAACAGTAGCCTATCTACTCAACAAATGTCCAACAAAGAGGCTAGAGAGTGTGACACTTGAAGAAACTTGGAGAGTAAGCCCTGTGTCAAGAACCTAAGAGTGTTTGGATGCTTGTGTTTCAAGCATGTTCCAGATCAGTTGAGAAGAAAACTGGACAAGAAGGGTGAGTAGATTATTATGTTGGGCTATCACAGTACTGGTGGGTACAGGCTATAACACCTTGAAATATTACTATTTATAAATCGATGTTTAATTGTACTTATTGTGTTATTTGACTATATGGTTGACTTGAATGAGTGGAGGTATGGCTTGAATTAGTCATGTGTGAATTTCTTGATGTGGATGTTGAGTTATGTGGAGTTTTGTTGAGCTAAGTTGAAATTATGAGATTTTAAATTTTACCTAAACCTAGTTCAATAAAATTACAATACCGGATTCATTAAGCGTTGGATCATCTTCAAATTTTGTCTGGAGGTTCCTAAGACATGTTTCCACAGTCTGACCGTTGGGATTTTGGAAATAACAACTTTTGGTGTCTCGCTAAGCGAGAAGGGCACGCTAAGCGCAATTCCAACCTGAGAGGGAATTGCACTGAGCGAGCAGGGGCACGCTAAATGCAATTCCAACCCGAGAGGGAATTGCGCTGAGCGAGTTTTGGCCTACTAAGCGAGCCCTAGTGCAGAGAGAGTTGTGCTAAGCCCAAATTGTCGCGCTAAGCACGAAAAGTGGACTCCGGCTTAGTGAGACGAGCTCACTAAGCGAGATTTGCATATTATAAATACGTTTCTCAGAATGAAAAACACGATTTTTCACTCTCCTCTTCTCCAAAACACCACCCAAACCCTAACACCTCCTTCTCCACCACCCACGACCACCGGTGGCCGCCGCGAGCCGCCATTGCGTACCGTCGAACCCCCACATCAAGAGGAACACTTTAATTGAAGCAGAATCCTCCTCAAGGATTCGGTGGAGAAAATTTGCCCAATCCTCCATTTCATAGCTTCTCTGAGGTAATCTTGAATTCTAAGCCCTTCTCCTAGTTAGTTTGAGTTCCTCTTAGTGTCTCTTGTGTGTTGGGTACTGTAATAGGGTGTTTTTACAGTTCCTTTGAAAAACCCTAGAGAATGAGACATTTTAAAAGTTATCCTTTTATAACATTGATGTTATTTTCGTGACCTTCACTAAACCCTGGTCACATTGACATGATCATAATTTTAAAATGATGTCTCCTTTTAGTAGAATCTGAAACACCCCTCAACCCTTTATTTTTTTGACTGGGGTATTTGACTCTGAATATGGTTATTAACCTTGTTTTTGAAACCTATACAAAATTCCCTTCAATTTGGCATATAGAACCTTGCGTTTGGACTGACGAGCGTGAACGAGAGAGACCTTTCAACAACGCCAACAAGAACTGAAGGAGGGCTCACAATAGGTGAGGAGAGATTCTTATAGTTTGCAACTTTTAATGCCATAGTTGGGGTCAGGGAACCTAACTATGGGGATGTATGCCTGTCCCTATTGCATGCTGGTTTTCAAGAAAACAATGTTTTTGACTAATGGAATGCGGCATATCTATTATTGATTAATAACCTTACTATTAGAATTGTGTGGTCTGAAGACCTGGGAAATGTGAATCTCAGGCATGAACTATAGATGTATGTATGTGCGGAATGTGACTTATTGTTGTTGTTGCTATTGATGACATTAATTGATATGAGGTGAGGTTGATGCTTATGATGATATTGATATGAAATAATGTTGTTATTGATGATTATGTCAATATGAGTTGAGGTTGTTATTCATGATTAAGTTAATATGAGATGATGCTGTTGTTTTTGATAATGTCATTGAGATGAAATGATGTTGATGTTAAGCATAATGAGATGAAATGTTGATGATGTTGAAAATACACTGTGATGTGTATGTTGTGTATGTACATAGGGGGTGCATTGACCTTGTTGAATGTCCCTGGTGGGGGAAATAGAGTGGTTAAAGAGTTTTAACCATCTCTGGAGGGGGATGGCTTAGAATCTTTAATTATCCATGGTCAGTGCATTGATGGTGCCCATGTTTCATACGTTGTGTTCATGGGGGGTGCAGTGACCATGTTGGATGTCCCTGGTGGGGGAAATATAGTGGTTAAAGAGTTTTAAGCATCTCTGGAGGGGGATGGCTTTGAATCTTTAATTATCCACAGTCAGTGCATTTGATGGTGCCCATGTTTCATACTTCATATGACATGGAAATAGTATAAACTTTGTCAGTAAGGACTTGTAGTTTCTCATGAGGAGGAATACTTGTACTAGGGGGCATGTCACTTGGTTAGGAACTCCCTTGAGACTCAGGCTGATCACCGTGAGGGGGGACGGGGGGAGTTGCATGTGCACGACAGGGTGACCTCGACACTTACTGCCTAGTTTTCCTAAGTGAAAGTGTTGTGTGGACACGCTTAGGCTATTTCCTTGGGGATGGTACCACATTGCATATGAGAGTTGATGTCAGGTGCATGCATCATATTGAGCATGAATGATTGGAATTGTGGATGGATGATGACTATTTGTTGAGTGTGTATTGGACTAATGAATGTTGGTGCAAGCTTATGATACTTGTTAATGTTTTCTTACTAATTATGGTTATTGTATTTTTGTATTAATTTCTTTAATAATAAACTCACTCCTCACAATTTTTGTACCGTGTGGTTGGTACCTGTGATGATCACGAACCTTTGTTCGTGGGAGCAGAATGACAGCAATAGTGGACGAGAAGTGAGATTCTTTTGTGGAGCCGCCGAGCTGACGTGATGACGTTGGGATTATTTTGGGAGAGAGTTGTGTTTTGTTAATTGACTCCTCCATAGCTGGTTCCCTAATTCTTTTTGTTGATTTGAAGATGTAAATCACAAATTTAATTATATGTATGAACAAATTTATTTTCCATTATGTGAATGATGTGTACTAGGTTATTATACCTATATATATATATATATATATATATTCACTTAAGTAATGGTGCGTTGTTTGGTGAATGTATATCGAAAAAAAATTTACTTTCATTTTTCTTAAGCAAATTAACGGAGTTTTCATTTTAAAAAATTGAAATTTCTCGCGGTTTAGAGTGGTGATATCGTAGCGATGAGGCGGGTCATTACATTAGTGGTATCAGAGCCAGTCAAACCTTTTCGGCCAGTGAGTTGTGAGTCTGCTATGTTTTCTATGCATTTTGTGGTTGCCTTGTTGAATGCTTGATGTTTGTTGGTTGCAATTGGAACTTACTCACTTTGTTGTGTTTCCAAGAGTTATAAAGATTTGATTGTTGTATTCATAACATGGTTGTTCTCATGATGTTTGATATACCATGAGTTTCAATGTCGTGCCATGAGTTATCAGACTGGCTATCTATATAATTCATGAAGTGCAATGGGATGATATGGCAAGCGATCAGGAAATACAAATGATGGGAAGTGAGTGTTAATGTCTCGGGAAAGGACTAGTTTAGAAAAGTACATTCTCGAGGCATCAACTCCCAAAAGTAACCAAGTAGGGACTTCTGATCGTTTTGATTTTGTGTTGCTCTTTTTCTTGTGTGTATTCTTTCCATGTCTCACTTCCTAGTGTATATTGGGAGTGATGGCTAGACGAAATGATCGTGCGATAGCTGATGCTCTCCAAGCCTTAGCTCAGGCTATAGGAAATCCAAATAGGGGAGAAGCTGCTGGAGCTGTTGAGTACCAAGGGTTGGACCACTTCCAACGAAACAATCCTCCTGCTTTCAATAAGGATACAACCCTGATGGTGCTCAGAATTGGATAAGGGAAATTGAGAAAATTTTCCGAGTAATGGCATGTCCGGAGGGGCAAAAAGTTGTTTTTGGTACATCTACTCTAGTGGAAGAAGCTGAGTAGTGGTGAGAGAATACTCGCTAATGTCTAGAGGCTGAAGGTCAAGATGTGACCTGGGATGTCTTCAAGAAGGTATTTTTGGAGAAATACTTTCCTAAGGATGTTAGGAACAAGAAGGAGATGAAGTTCTTGGAGGTGCAACCCATTCTTTTATATCCTGTTTGTGTGTAAGGAAACTTAAGCTTTATGTGTCTTCTTTAAATAAAGATTTGGTGGTAGAGACCCCAACTAGTGGTTCTGTGTTAACTTCTAATGTGTGTTTGAATTTTCCTTTGGAAATTTCTGGTAGAACATTTATGATTGATCTGATTTGTTTGCCTTTAAGCCAAATTGATGTTATTCTGGGTATGGATTGGTTATCTTCCAACCATGTCTTGTTAAACTATTTTGATAAAACAATGGAGTTTGATGGTTCTGGAGTGAGTAAGGATATGATGTTCATCTTTGCCAACCAAGTTGTGACATCTTTAGAAGAAGATGCTCAAGTGTACATGATCTTGTCTAACTTGGAAATAGAGACAAAAGTTTCCATGTGTGACCTCCCTGTTGTCAGAGAGTTTCCTGAAGTGTTCCCTGAGGATATATCCGGTCTACCACCCGAGAGAGAGATAGAGTTTTCCATAGACCTGGTACTTGGTGCTGGACCCATATCCATAGCCCCTTATAGGATGTCTCCTATAGAGTTAGCCGAGCTTAAGAAACAGTTAGAGGAGTTGTTGGAGAAGCAATTTGTGAGACCCAGTGTGTCTCCATGGGGAGCACCAGTGTTTTTAGTAAAGAAGAAAGATGGGACCATGAGGTTGTGTGTAGACTACCGCCAGTTGAATAAGGTGACGATTAAGAATAAGTACCCTTTACCGAGAATAGATGATATTATGGACCAGCTGGTAGGAGCTTGTGTGTTTAGCAAGATAGACCTTAGGTCAGGTTACCATCATATCCGAGTGAAGCCTGAGGATATACCAAAGATTGCTTTTAGGACCTGTTATGGTCACTATGAGTATCTAGTCATGCCCTTTGGTGTGACTAATGCTCCAGGTGTGTTTATAGACTACATGAATAGAGTCTTTCACCCTTACCTTGATAGTTTTGTGGTAGTATTCATAGATGATATTTTGGTATACTCCAAGACTAGATAGGAATAGGCAGAACACTTGAGGATAGTGCTGCATACCCTTAGGGACCAACAACTGTATGCTAAGTTGTCAAAGTGTGAGTTTTGGTTAGAGAAAGTTAGTTTCCTAGGGCATGTGATATCTCAAGGGGGTATAGTTGTGGATCCCTCTAAGATAGAAGTCGTTCTTGAGTGGGAGAGTCCTAAATCTGTTTTTGAGATTAGGAGTTTTCTGGGCTTAGCAGGATACAACCGGAGATTCATAGAAGGTTTCTCCAAGTTAGCTTTACTTTTGATTAAACTGACTCGTAAGGGTCAAGCTTTTGTGTGGGATGCCTGTCGCAACCTACCCTTCGGCGGGAGGATGACGCGGGGCTTGGGGGTGCATCTTCCAAGAAAGGAAAATGCACGGAGTCGCCACCAACGTTTATTCGAGGAAAACGTTGGAAAAACCAGAAAAGGTGTGGTCTACGAACTTTGAGTGTTAAAGGTTCGGGAGTTGTATTTACGCACGGGGAAGGTATTAGCACCCCACGCGCCCGTCACAAAGGACGGTAGCCTTTAATCAAGTGTGCAATATCATGTCTTCGATTTGTTTTATTTTCCCTTTTTTACGTTTTTATGTATTTTTGTGCCTTTTGTATTTTTTATCTTTTTGTGGTCGACAAGGGTGTTTCCCTTGCTCCTACGTATTCCTCAATTGTGATAAGGAAATCAGACCTACGTAGTTCTTTGAGAACTGAACGTTGGTTAAGTTGTTTTTATCTTTTTAGCAAGATATATTTTAACTGAATAAAAGGTCATTTAAGGTGTTTGGACCATTAAACGATCTTTTGACTCTTTTGAAAGGAGAGAAAACATTAAAGCGTTGGACCATTAATGATCTCTTGGTTTTTTGAAAGAAGAGAAACGTTAAGGCGTTGGACCGTTAACGATCTCTTGGGGTGGTCGACAAAAGCGGGGCTTTTGCTCCTACGTATCCTCAATTGCGATGAGGAAATCAGACCTACGTAGTTCTTGCAAAAGCGGTAAAGCTATGTGTTGATTTTATGCTTTTGAACGGTCCATGTTAACCGATAAAAGCAAAGAGGACCGTTTAAGGCATTGGACCTTAAAATGGTTTTTAGTGATTTTTGCGGACAAAGTTTGATTTGTGAGTTGATTTTAGCCTTAGTTTCACTTTGGTTATTAGCAATTAGTCCAAGGAAACTTCCAAAGAAAAACGTCCGATTGATTTTTTTTATTATTTTATTCAAAGATATTTTTATTATTTTATTATTATTTTTCAAGATATTTTTATTATTTTATTATTATTTTCCTTTTTTTGGTTTAACCGAAGTTACAACATGAAGGATTAGGTTAGATTTTGTTTTAACAGTGATTAAACGAGATTACAACACAAATGATCGGTTGAAATTCATTTTATCATTTATTAGGTGAGAAAACGACTTAAATAAACGGTTAAAGATCGATATAAATAGAAGAAAAGAAAACCGAAAGTGAACAAAATAAAGATGAAAGCTAACAAAACAAGAAATGAATTGAATGTCTCGGATTCGGAAACTTACCCGTTGAAGAACGAAGAACGAACGAAGAACGGTGAAGAACGACGAAAAACCTTCACGGATTTGCATACGAAAACGTCTCGGAAGCATTACGGAAGCACCTCGGCTTGGATTTTCTTCGCGGAAACAATTTTTTTCTCCCAAAACAGCTGAAATGCATAGCCAGGGGGATGAGGGATCTTTGGAACAACCCCTTTTCGCCTATTTATAGGAAAAAGGGGGAGGAGGTTGCCGCCCAGCTCGCCCAGGCGAGCTCATTCTTCCAGAGGCAACCCTGCTTCGAAAATATTCGGGAAGGCCCAGATTCGAAATTTTATAAAATTGCTATTTGCACTCCCCTTTTGATAAGTTTATCCCCCTTCTTTCGTAATTTTACGGAAAAGTTACAGAAGCTTTACGGAAGCATATAGGACTTGACTTTCTTACTTTTTTCTCTTCCTTCTCACCCACATTAAGTGAAATATGTTTATTTAGGGTTTTAGGAACTTTATGGAAGCATTACGGAAGCTTTAAGCAAGCATATAGGACTTCATTTCCCTCTTTTTCCTTTTCTTTTTCACCAATATTAAGTTAAACAGGCTTACTTAAAGTTTTAGGAATTTTACGAAAGCATTACGAAAGCCTCGGAAGCTCCGAAAACCATTTTCCAACAAAACGTGGAGGATCTTGATAAGTTCACCTCACCCTTTGCTAAATGCACTCCTTCTTACTTACACCCCCCCATTCTCCTAAATACACTCCCGTTTTCGTGTTTTTTTACCGGTTTCTTCCCGAAACGTTACGGAATTTTATGGATTATGTAACGACACCCATTTCCTTTCGGGAATGTTGCAAAACTTTACGAATTACGCAACAAGGCTCTTCTTGACTTCTGAAATGTTGCGGAACTTTACGGATTGCGCAACAATGCTTCTTTTTTACTTCCGAAATGTCGCAAAACTTTGCGGATTACCTAACGGTGGATGTTAAGTTCCTCGAGGCGGTCAACCGAAGGTTGTATGCCATCAAATAATGGTCCCCAGACGAAATTAGGGTATGACAGTTTCCCCTCTTTACTTATCTTTTATTGGAGGTAAAAGCGAAGTACAGATAAGACATTAATTTCGTTCGAGCGAAACATCATTTGGCCGGTCAATATCCCCACCAGCGGAACCTGTCATTCAGAAAGAAAAGAAGAGGCATCAGAAGCGTCAACAAACTTCAGTGACTTGAAAGTGACAAAGTTGGACAACAAAAGGTGTAGAAGACGATGTTAGTCTCCGCGCGTCAACGGGCTCGTTTGCCCCTGGTTGACGAAAGGTGCGGATAACCATAAGGTAACCCCGCATGTCACCTGACTTCACGGGTCAGGACGACAAAAGGTGCAGAAGAAGATGTAAGTCTCTGCTCGTCAACGCTCGTTTGCACCTAGTTGACGAAAGGTGCGGGTAACCATAAGGTAACCCAGCATGTCACCTGACTTCACGTGTCACGACGACAAAAGGTGCAGAAGACGATGTTAGTCTCCGAGCGTCAATTGCTCGTTTGCCCCTGGTTTACAAAAGGTGCGGGTAACCATAAGGTAACCCCACATGTCACTTGACTTCACGGGTCAAGACGACAAAAGGTGCAGAAGACGATGTTAATCTCCGCGCATCAATGGGCTCGTTTGCCCCTGGTTGACAAAAGGTGCGGGTAACCATAAGGTAACCACGTATGTCATCATACTTCACGGGTCAGCACAACAAAAAGTGCAGAAGACGATGTTAGTCTCTGTGCTTCAACCGGCTCGTTTTCCCCTAGTTGACGAAAGGCGCGGGTAACCATAATGTAACCCCGCATGTCACCTGACTTCACGGGTCAGAATGACAAAAGGTGCAGAAGACGATGTTAGTCTCTGTGCGTGATGCAAGCTCCATTGGAGCTTGTAGGCCTAGGATCTTCTTCATCAATGGATTCCTTTGCTTCTTGGAAGATGAATGGCAGCGGAATGGAGAAAGGGAGAGAGAGAGGAGACGCCACTTCAAGGAGAAGATGAGTCTAGAAGAAGCTCACCACCATAGGAGGCCATGGATAAGAGCTTGGAGGAAGAATGAGATGAATGAAGGGAGAGGGAGAGAAGAGCACAAAATTTTGTGCTCTAAATGAGCTTTGAAATCTGAAGTTTAATATTCAAACCATCAAAGTTCAAAAAAATGCACACACATGACCTCTATTTATAGCCTAAGTGTCACACAAAATTGGAGGGAAATTCAAATTTCACTTGAATTTAAAATTGAATTTGTGGAGCCAAACTTTGGAGCCAAAATTTCACTAATTATGATTAGTGAATTTTAGTTATGGTTCAGCCCACTAATCCAAGATCAATTCCAAGATTCTCCACTAAGTGTGCTTAGGTGTCATGAGGCATGAAAAGCATGAAGGACATGCACAAAGTGTGACTATATGATGTGGCAATGGGGTGTAGTAAGCAAATGCTCACCTCCCCCCTCTAAAATTTAATTGGATTGGGCTTCTACCAATTCAATTAAATTTATTTCCAACCACACACATCAAATATCCACTTAGTGCATGTGAAATTACAAAACTACCCCTAATACAAAAACTAGTCTAGGTGCCCTAAAATACAAGGGCTGAAAAATCCTATATTTCTAGGGTACCCTACCTACATTATGGAGCCCTAAATACAAGGCCCAAAAATAATGAAACCTTAATCTAATATTTACAAAGATAAGTGGGCTCGTACTTAGCCCATGGGCCCGAAATCTACCCTAAGGCTCATAAGAACCCTAGGGCCTTCTCTTGCATCTCTGGCCCAATCTACTTGGAGTTTTCTATCCAATGCCCTTGTGGGGTAGGACTGCATCAGTGCGTCAACGGGCTCGTTTTCCCTTAGTTGACGAAAGGTGTGGGTAACCATAATGTAACCCCGAATGTCACCTGACTTCACGGGTCAGCACGACAAAAAGTACAGAAGACGATGTTAGTCTCCGTGCGACAACGGGCTCGTTTTCCCCTAGTTGACGAAAGGTGCGGGTAACCATAATGTAACCCCGCATGTCACCTGACTTCACGGGTCAGAACGACAAAAGGTGCAGAAGACGATGTTAGTCTCCGCGCGACAATGGACTCCTTTGCCCCTGGTTGACGAAAGGTGCGGGTAACCATAAGGTAACCACGTATGTCACCATACTTCACGGGTCAGCACGACAAATAGTGCAAAAGACGATGTCAGTCTTTGCGCGTCAACGGGCTCGTTTTCCCCTGGTTGATGAAAGGTGCGGGTAACCATAGTGTAACCCTGCATATCACCTGACTTCACGGGTCAGGACGGCAGAAGGTGTAGAAGACGATATTAGTCTCCGTGCGTCAACGGGCTAGTTTGCCCCTGGTTGACGAAAGGTACGGGTAACCATAAGGTAACCCCGCATGTCACTTGACTTCACGAGTCAAGACGACAGAAGGTGCAGAAGACGATGTTAGTCTCCGGGTATCAACGGGCTCGTTTGCCCCTGGTTGACAAACGGTACGGGTAACCATAAGGTAACCCCGCATGTCACTTGACTTCACGGGTCAAGACGACAAAAGGTGCAGAAGACGATGTTAATATCCGCGCATCAGCGGGCTCGTTTGCCCCTAATTGACGAATGGTGCGGGTAACCATAAGGTAACCACGTATGTCACCAAACTTCACGGATCAGCACGACAAAAGTTGCAGAAGACGATGTTAGTTGCTGTGCGTCAACGGGCTCGTTTTCCCCTAGTTGACGAAAGGTGCGGGTAACCATAAAGTAACCCTATATATCACCTGAATTCACGGGTCAGGACGACAAAAGGTGCAAAAGAAGATGTTAGTCTTCGTGCGTCAATGGACTCCTTTTCCCCTGGTTGATGAAAGCTACGGGTAACCATAAGGTAACCCCGCATGTCACTTGACTTCACGGGTTAGGACGACAAAAGGTATAGAAGACGATGTTAGTCTCCGCACGTCAAAGGCTCGTTTGCCCCAGGTGGACGAAAGGTGCGGATAACCATAAGGTAACCCCGCATGTAACCTGACTTCACGGGTCAGGACGACGAAAGGTGCAGAAGAAGATGTAAGTCTCTGCGCGTCAAGGGTCGTTTGCCCCTAGTCGACGAAAGGTGCGGGTCTCCATAAGGTAACCCCGCATGTCACTTGACTTCACTGGTCAAGACGACAAAAAGTGTAGAGGACGACATTAATCTCCGTGCATCAATAGACTCGTCTGCCCCTGGTTGACGAATGATGCGGGTAACCATAAGGTAACCACGTATGCCACCATACTTCACGGGTCAGCACGACAAAAGTTGCAGAAGACGATGTTAGTCTCTGTGCGTCACCGGGCTCGTTTTCCCCTAGTTGACGAAAGGTGCGGGTAACCATAATGTTACCCTACATATCACCTGAATTCACGGGTTAGGACGAAAAAAGGTGCATAAGACGATGTTAATCTCCGCGCATAAAGGGGCTCGTTTGCCCCAGGTTGACGAAAGGTGCGGGTAATCATAAGGTAACCACGTATGTCACCATACTTCACGGGTCAACACGACAAAAGTTGCAGAAGACGATGTTAGTCTCTGTGCGTCAACGGGCTCGTTTGCCCTTGGTGGACGAAAGGTGCGGGTAACCATAAGGTAACCCCGCATGTCACCTGACTTCATGGGTCAAGACGACAAAAGGTGCAGAAGACGATGTTAGTCTCCGTACGTCAACGGGCTCGTTTTCCGCTAGTTGACGAAAGGTACGGGTAACCATAAGGTAACACCGCATGTCACTTGACTTCACGAGTCAAGACGACAAAAGGTACAGAAGACAATGTTTGTCTCCACACATCAACGGGCTCGTTTGCCTCTGGTTTACGAAAGGTGTGGATAACCAAAAGGTAACCCCGCATGTCACCTGACTTCACGGGTCAGGATGACAAAAGGTGCATAAGAAGATGTAAGTCTCTGTGCGTCAACGCTCGTTTGCCCCTAGTTGAAGAAAGGTGCGGGTAACCATATGGTAACCCCACATGTCACCTGACTTCACGGGTCAGGACAAGAAAAGGTGCAGAAGACAATGTTAATCACCGCGCATCAACGGGCTCGTTTGCCCTGGTTGATGAAAGGTGCGGGTAACCTTAAGGTAACCACATATGTCACCATACTTCACGGGTCAACACGACAAAAGGTGTAGAAGACGATGTTAGTCTTTGCGCGTCAACGGGCTCGTTTTCCCCCGGTTGACGAAAGGTGCGGGTAACCATAGTGTAACCCTGCATGTCACCTGACTTCACGGGTCAGGACGACAGAAGGTGCAGAAGACGATGTTGCGACAACGGGCTCGTTTGCCGTTGGTTGACGAAAGGTACGGGTAACCATAAGGTAACCCCGCATGTCACTTGACTTAACGAGTCAAGACGACAAAAGGTGCAGAAGACGAAGATAGTCTCCCCGCATCAACGGGCTCGTTTGCCCCTGGGTTACGAAAGGTACGGGTAACCATAAGGTAACCCCGCATGTCACTTGACTTCACGGGTCAGGATGACAGAAGGTGCAGAAGACGATGTTGCGTCAACAGGCTCGTTTGCCGTTGGTTGACGAAAGGTACGGGTAACCATAAGGTAACCCCGCATGTCACTTGACTTCACGAGTCAAGACGACAAAAGGTGCAGAAGACGATGTTAGTCTCCCCGCATCAACGGGCTCGTTTTCCCCTGGTAGACGAAAGGTACGGGTAACCATAAGGTAACCCCGCATGTCACTTGACTTCACGGGTCAAGACGACAAAAGGTGCAGAAGACGATGTTAGTCTCCCCGCATCAACGGGCTCGTTTGCCTCTGGTTGACGAAAGGTACGGGTAACCATAAGGTAACCCCGCATGTCACTTGACTTCACGGGTCAGGATGACAAAAAGTGCAGAAGACGATGTTAGTCTCCGCGCATCAACGGGCTCGTTTGCCCCTGGTTGACGAAAGGTCCGGGTAACCATAAGGTAACCCCGCATGTCACCTAACTTCACGGGTCAGGACGACAAAAGGTGCAGAAGACGATGTTAGTCTCCGCGCGTCAACGCACTCATTTGCCCCTGGTTGACGAAAGGTGCGGATAACCATAACGTAACTCCGCATGTCACCTGACTTCACGGGTTAGGGCGACAAAAGGTGCAGAAGACATTGTTAATCTCCGCGCATCAACGGGCTCGTTTTCCCTGGTTGACGAAAGGTGCGGGTAACCATAAGGTAACCACGAATGTCACCATACTTCACGGGTCAACACGACAAAAGGTGCAGAAGACATTGTTAATCTCCGCGCATCAACGGGCTCGTTTTCCCCCGGTTGACGAAAGGTGCGGGTAACCTTAGTGTAACCTTGCATGTCACCTGACTTCACGGGTCAGGACGGCAGAAGGTGTAGAAGACGATGTTAGTCTCCGTGCATCAACGGGCTAGTTTGCCCCTGGTTGATGAAAGGTACGGGTAACCATAAGGTAACCCCACATGTCACTTGACTTTACGAGTCAACACGACAGAAGGTGCAGAAGACGATGTTAGTCTCCGCTCATCAACGGGCTCGTTTGCCCCTGGTTGACGAAAGGTGTGGGTAACCATAAGGTAACCCCGCATGTCAGGTGACTTCACGGGTCAGGACGACAAAAGGTTCAGAAGATGATGTTAGTCTCTGCGCATCAACGGGCTCGTTTGCCCCTGGTTGACGAATGGTGCGGGTAACCATAAGGTAATCTCGCATGTCACCTGACTTCACGGTTTAGGACGACAAAAGGTGGATGTTAGTCTCCAGGCGTCAACGGGCTTGTTTGCCCTTGGTTGACGAAAGGTGCGGATAACCATAAGGTAACCCCGCATGTCACTTGACTTCACGGGGCAGTACGACCAAAGGTGCAGAGGAAGATGTAAGTCTCTGCGCGTCAACGCTCGTTTGCCCCTAGTTGACGAAAGGTGCGGGTAACCATAAGCTTACCCCGCATGTCACCTGACTTCACGGGTTAGGACGACAAAAGGTGCAGAAGACGATGTTAGTCATCGCACATTAATGGGCTCGTTTTCCCCTTGTTTACGAAAGGTGCGGGTAACCATATGGTAACCCCGCATGTCACCTGACTTCACGGGTCAGGACGACAAAAGGTGCAGAAGAAGATGTATGTCTCTGCGCGTCAACGCTCGTTTGCCCCTAGTTGACGAAAGGTGCGGGTAACCATAAGCTAACCCTGCATGTCATCTGACTTCACGAGTCAGTACGACAAAAGGTGCAGAAGACGATGTTAGTGTTCGCGCGTCAACGGGCTCGTTTTCCCCTGGTTGATGAAAGGTGCGGATAACCATAAGGTAACTCCGCATGTCACCTGACTTAACGGGTCATGACGACAAAAGGTGTAGCAAACGATGTTAATCGCCGATCATCAACGGGTCGTTTGCCCTGATTGACGAAAGGTTCGGGTAACCATAAGGTAACCACGTATGTCACCATACTTCACGGGTCAGCACGACAAAAGGTGCAGAAGACGATGTTAGTCTCCTGGAATCAGCGGGCTCGTTTGCCCCTTGATGTGCCATCATTTTCTTCTATTTTCTAAACCCTTTTTGCACCATTTTAATTATTGATTGGTCTTAATTGTCAATTAATTAGGCAGTTTTATTATTTGGGCCCATTCAGCTAATTTGATGTTTTTAATCTAATTTCAGGAATTAATGAAGCATTGGGTTTGAATCCAGAATTGGGCTTGGGCTTGAATCCAGAATTGAGCTTGGACTTGAAGAGGGCAGACTATTTTATTCTACAAAATTAGATCTTATCTTATCTTTATCTTATCTAGATATTATTTAGATTTGATCTCATCTAGATATTATTTAATCTAGATCTTATCTTATCTAGATTTGAATTTCTCATCTAGATATTATTTAATCTAGATCTTATCTTATCTTATCTAGATTTGAATTTCTCATCTAGATATTATTTAATCTAGATCTTATCTTATCTTATCTAGATTTGAATTTAATTTATTTATGGGCCTGGATTTAAAACATATTTGTAAGCTTTGGGGCTGAAAAAAACTATATAACAGCACCAAGGTTCTAGTTTAGGGGACCCCCTCTCTCCCTCGCGGGAGACTCTCTCTCTCTCCTCTCTCTCTTCTATTTTTCGTTTTTAGTTTTAGTCTCTCTTCTCTTTCTCTTTTATTTTCGTTTTTTTTACAATTCCAGTTCAGACTTTTAGTTTTATCAATAAAATTTCATTCTCTATTTGATTAATGGAAGGCTAAGTCCGCAGCGTTGTTTTCCCTTGAGGATCAAGCACAGTTCTCTTTGAGGTTCTATTATTACTGTTAAATTCTGTTTAGTTTTTCCTCTTCACTAATTACTTTGAATTTGTTGCTTTTAATTCATGCATACTTAGTGCTTGATTAATTGTCTCTGCGCTTAATTTACGTTCATGCTTAATGATCGTTTATGAGTAATTGGTGTATGTGATGCTTAATCACATAATGAATGCCTTATGTTGAATTTCGCTTAGTAATTTAATTTAGGGTTGGATTAAGTGGTTAAACTGATAAAGGATAAACTCTCGTAACCTAGGATAAGAGACTTGCTTGTGAATCAAGGGGAAGCAACGTGTTTTAATTCTGATATTTTCTAATTCACATATATTCGCTGTTTAATTTACAAAAGCAAACAACCCCCCCATCGTTACTGTTACTGTTACTGCAAGTATATTATGAACATTTGGCTTGTCACTGCTCGTTAGGAAACGACCTAGGATCACTTCCTAGTTACAACATTTTAATGTTTATTTGATTCGGGTACGGCCTCGATCACCCCTGGTTGACGAAAGGTGCGGGTAACCATAAGGTAATCCCGCATGTCACCTGACTTCACGGGTTAGGACGACAAAAAGTGGATGTTAGTCTACGCGCGTAAACGGGCTCGTTTGCCCTTGGTTGACGAAAGGTGCGGATAACCATAAGGTAACCCCGCATGTCACCTGACTTCACGGGTCAGGACGACAAAAGGTGCAGAAGAAGATGTAGGTCTCTGCGCGTCAACGCTCGTTTGCCCCTAGTTGACAAAAGGTGCGGGTAACCATAAGCTTACCCCGCATGTTACCTGACTTCACGGGTCAGGACGACAAAAGGTGCAGAAGACGATGTTAGTCTTTGCGCGTCAACGGGCTCGTTTTCCCCTTGTCTACGAAAGGTGCGGGTAACCATAACGTAACCCCGCATGTCAGGTGACTTCACGGGACAGGACGACAAAAGGTGCAGAAGATGATGTTAGTCTCCGGGCATCATTTGGCTCGTTTGCCCATGGTTGACGAACGGTGTGGGTAACCATAAGGTAACCCCGTATGTCCCCTGACTTCATAGGTCAGGACGACAAAAGGTGCAGAAGACGATGTTAATCTCCTTGCGTCAACGGGCTCGTTTGCCCCTGGTTGATGAAAAGTGCGGATAACCATAAGGTAAACCCGCATGTCACCTGACTTCACGGGTCAGGACGACAAAAGGTGCAGAAGAAGATGTAAGTCTCTGCGCGTCAATGCTCGGTTGCCCCTAGTTGACGAAAGGTGTGGGTAACCATACGGTAACCCTGCATGTCACCTGACTTGACAGGTCAGGACGAACAAAGGTGCAAAAGACGATGTTAGTCTTCGAGCGTCAACGGGCTCGTTTTCCCTTGTTGAGGAAAGGTGCGGGTAACCATAATGTAACCCCGCATGTCACCTGACTTCACGGGTTAGGACGACAAAAGGTGCAGAAGACGATGTTAGTCTCCGGGCGTCAATGGGCTCGTTTGCCCCTAGTTGACGAAAGGTGCGGGTAACCATATGGTAAACCCGCATGTCACTTGACTTCACGGGTCAGGACGAGAAAAGGTGCAGAAGACAATGTTAGTCTTCGTGCGTCAATGGGCTTGTTTGCCCCTGGTTGACGAAAGGTCTGGGTAACCATAAGGTAATCTCGCATGTCACCTGACTTCACGGGTGAGGACGACAAAAGGTGGATGTTAGTCTCCGCGTGTCAACGGGCTAGTTTACCCTTGGCTGACGAAAGGTGTCGATAACCATAAGGTAACCCCGCATGTCACCTGACTTCACGGTTCAGGACGACAAAAGGTGCAGAAGATGATGTTAGTCTCCGGGCATCATTTGGCTCGTTTGCCCATGGTTGACGAACGGTGTGCGTAACCATAAGGTAACCCCCTATGTCACCTGACTTCACGGGTCAGGACGACAAAAGGTGTAGAAGACGATGTTAGTCTCCTTGCGTGAACGGGTTCATTTGCCCCTGGTTGACGAAAGGTGCGAGTAACCATAAAGTAACCCCTCATGTCACCTGACTTCAAGGGTCAGGACGACAAAAGGTGCAGAAGACGATGTTTGTCTCCTTGCATAGACAGCCTCGTTTGCCCCTGGTTGACGAAAGGTGCGGGTAACCATAAGGTAATCCCGCATGTCACCTGACTTCACGGGTTAGGACGACAAAAGGTGGATGTTAGTCTCCGTGCGTCAACGGGCTCGTTTGCCCTTGGTTAACGAATGGTGCGGATAACCATAAGGTAACCCCGCATGTCACGTGACGTCACGGGTCAGGACGACAAAAGGTGCAGAATAAGATGTAAGTCTCTGCGCGTCAACGCTCGTTTACCCCTAGTTGACGAAAGGTGCAGGTAACCATAAGCTAACCCTACATGTCACCTGACTTCACGGGTCAGGACGACAAAAGGTGCAGAAGACAATGTTAGTCTTCGCGCGTCAACGGGCTCGTTTTCCGCTGGTTCACGAAAGGTGCGGATAACCATAAGGTAACTCCGCATGTCACCTGACTTCATGGTCAGGACGACAAAAGGTGCAGAAGATGATGTTAGTCTCCGCGCGTCAACGGGCTCGTTTGCCCCGGGTTCACCAAAGGTGCGGATAAGCATAAGGTAACTCCGCATGTCACCTGACTTCACGGGTCAGCACGACAAAAGGTGCAGAAGACGATGTTAGTCTCCTCGCATCAACGGGCTCGTTTGCCCCTGGTTGACGAAAGGTGCGGGTAACCATAAGGTAATCTCGCATGTCACCTGACTTCACGGGTCAGGACGAAAAAAGGTGCAGAAGATGATGTTAGTCTCTAGGCATCATTTGGCTCGTTTGCCCATGGTTGACGAACGGTGTGGGTAACCCTAAGGTAACCCCGTATGTCACCTGACTTCACGGGTCAGGATGACAAAAGGTGCAGAAGACGATGTTAGTCTCCGGGCGTCAATGGGCTCGTTTGCCCCTAGTTGACGAAAGGTGCGGGTAACCATATGGTAACCCCGCATGTCACTTGACTTCACGGGTCAGGACGAGAAAAGGTGCAGAAGACAATGTTAGTCTTCGTGCGTCAATGGGCTTGTTTGCCCCTGGTTGACGAAAGGTGCGGGTAACCATAAGGTAATCTCGCATGTCACCTGACTTCACGGGTGAGGATGACAAAAGGTGGATGTTAGTCTCCGCGCGTCAACGGGCTAGTTTGCCCATGGTTGACGAAAAAAGGTGGATGTTAGTCAACGCTCGTTTACCCCTAGTTGACGAAAGGTGCAGGTAACCATAAGCTAACCCTGCATGTCACCTGACTTCACGGGTCAAGACGAAAAAAGGTGCAGAAGACAATGTTAGTCTTCGCGCGTCAACGGGCTCGTTTTCCGCTGGTTCACAAAAGATGCGGATAACCATAACGTAACTCCGCATGTCACCTGACTTCATGGTCAGGACGACAAAAGGTGCAGAAGATCATGTTAGTCTCCGCGCGTCAACGGGCTCGTTTGCCCCTGGTCGACGAAAGGTGCGGGTAACCATAAGGTAACCCCGCATGTCAGGTGACTTCACGGGTCAGGACGACAAAAGGTGCAGAAGACAATGTTAGTCTTCGCGCGTCAACGGGCTCGTTTTTCGCTGGTTCATGAAAGATGCAGATAACCATAACGTAACTCCGCATGTCACCTGACTTCACGGGTCAGGTCGACAAAAGGTGCAGAAGACGATGTTAGTCTTCGCGCGTCAACGGGCTCGTTTTCCCCTTGTTTACGAAAGGTGCGGTTAACCATAAGGTAATCCCGCATGTCACCTGACTTCACGGGTGAGGACGACAAAAGGTGGATGTTAGTCTCCGCGCGTCAACGGGCTCGTTTGCCCTTGGTTGACGAAAGGTGCGGATAACCATAAGGTAACCCCGCATGTCACCTGACTTCACGGGTCAGGACGACAAATGGTGCAGAAGAGGATGTAAGTCTCTGCGCGTCAATGCTCGTATACACTAGTTGACGAAAGGTGCGGGTAACCATACGGTAACCCCGCATGTCACCTGACTTCACGGATCAGGACGACAAAAGGTGCAGAAGACGATGTTAGTCTTCGAGCGTCAACGGGCTCGTTTTCCCCTTGTTGACGAAAGGTGCAGGTAACCATATGGTAACCCCGCATGTCACTTGACTTCACGGGTCAGGACGACAAAAGGTGCAGAAGACAATGTTAGTCTTTGTGCGTCAATGGGCTTGTTTTCCCCTGGTTGACGAAAGGTGCGGGTAACCATACGGTAACCCTGCATGTCACCTGACTTCACGGGTCAGGACGACAAAAGGTGCAGAAGACGATGTTAGTCTCCTTGCGTGAACGGGTTCATTTGCTCCTGGTTGACGAATGGTGCGGGTAACCATAAAGTAACCCCTCATGTCACCTGACTTCACGGGTCAGGACGACGAAAGGTGCAGAAGACGATGTTAGTCTCCGCGCATAGACAGGCTCATTTGCCCCTGGTTGACGAAAGGTGCGGGTAACCATAAGGTCCGCATGTCACTTGACTTCACGGGTTAGGACGACAAAAGGTGGATGTTAGTCTCCGCGCGTCAACGGGCTCGTTTGCCCTTTGTTGACGAAAGGTGCGGATAACCATAAGGTAACCCCGCATGTCACGTGACGTCACAGGTCAGGACGATAAAAGGTGCAGAAGAAGATGTAAGTCTCTGCGTGTCAACGCTTGTTTACCCCTAGTTGACGAAAGGTGCAGGTAACCATAAGCTAACCCTGCATGTCACCTGACTTCACGGGTCAATACGACAAAAGGTGCAGAAGACAATGTTAGTCTTCGCGCGTCAACGGGCTCGTTTTACGCTGGTTCACAAAAGATGCGGATAACCATAACGTAACTCCGCATGTCACCTGACTTCATGGTCAGGACGACAAAAGGTGCAGAAGATGATGTTAGTCTCCGCGCGTCAACGGGCTCGTTTGCCCCTGGTCGACGAAAGGTGCGGGTAACCATAAGGTAACCCCGCATGTCAGGTGACTTCACTGGTCAGGACGACAAAAGGTGCAGAAGACAATGTTAGTCTTCGCGCGTCAACGGGCTCGTTTTTCGCTGGTTCATGAAAGATGCAGATAACCATAACGTAACTCCGCATGTCACCTGACTTCACGGGTCAGGTCGACAAAAGGTGCAGAAGACGATGTTAGTCTTCGCGCGTCAACGGGCTCGTTTTCCCCTTGTTTACGAAAGGTGCGGGTAACCATAAGGTAATCCCGCATGTCACCTGACTTCACGGGTGAGGACGACAAAAGGTGGATGTTAGTCTCCGCGCGTCAACGGACTCGTTTTCCCTTGGTTGACGAAAGGTGCGGATAACCATAAGGAAACCCCGCATGTCACCTGACTTCACGGGTCAGGACGACAAATGGTGCAGAAGAGGATGTAAGTCTCTGCGCGTCAACGCTCGTATACACTAGTTGACGAAAGGTGCGGGTAACCATACGGTAACCCCGCATGTCACCTGACTTCACGGATCAGGATGACAAAAGGTGCAGAAGACGATGTTAGTCTTCGCGCGTCAACGGGCTCGTTTTCCGCTGGTTCACGAAAGGTGCGGATAACCATAACGTAACTCCGCATGTCACCTGACTTCATGGTCAGGACGACAAAAGGTGCAGAAGATGATGTTAGTCTCCGCGCGTCAACGGGCTCGTTTTCCCCTGGTCGACGAAAGGTGCGGGTAACCATAAGGTAACCCCGCATGTCAGGTGACTTCACGGGTCAGGACGACAAAAGGTGCAGAAGACAATGTTAGTCTTCGCGCGTCAACGGGCTCGTTTTTCGCTGGTTCATGAAAGATGCAGATAACCATAACGTAACTCCGCATGTCACCTGACTTCACGGGTCAGGTCGACAAAAGGTGCAGAAGACGATGTTAGTCTTCGCGCGTCAACGGGCTCGTTTTCCCCTTGTTTACGAAAGGTGCGGGTAACCATAAGGTAATCCCGCATGTCACCTGACTTCACGGGTGAGGACGACAAAAGGTGGATGTTAGTCTCCGCGCGTCAACGGGCTCGTTTGCCCTTGGTTGACGAAAGGTGCGGATAACCATAAGGTAACCCCGCATGTCACCTGACTTCACGGGTCAGGACGACAAATGGTGCAGAAGAGGATGTAAGTCTCTGCGCGTCAACGCTCGTATAATCTAGTTGACGAAAGGTGCGGGTAACCATACGGTAACCCCGCATGTCACCTGACTTCACGGATCAGGACGACAAAAGGTGCAGAAGACGATGTTAGTCTTCGAGCGTCAACGGGCTCGTTTTCCCCTTGTTGACGAAAGGTGCAGGTAACCATATGGTAACCCCGCATGTCACTTGACTTCACGGGCCAGGACGACAAAAGGTGCAGAAGACAATGTTAGTCTTTGTGCGTCAATGGGCTTGTTTGCCCCTGGTTGACGAAAGGTGCGGGTAACCATACGGTAACCCTGCATGTCAGCTGACTTCACGGGTCAGGACGAAAAAAGGTGCAGAAGATGATGTTAGTCTCCGGGCATCATTTGGCTCGTTTGCCCATGGTTGACGAACGGTGTGGGTAACCATAAGGTAAACCCGTATGTCACCTGACTTCACGTGATAGGACGACAAAAGGTGCAGAAGACGATGTTAGTCTCCTTGCGTGAACGGGTTCATTTGCCCCTGGTTGACGAAAGGTGCGAGTAACCATAAACTAACCCCTCATGTCACCTGACTTCACGGGTCAGGACGACAAAAGGTGCAGAAGACGATGTTAGTCTCCGCGCATAGACAGGCTCGTTTGCCCCTGGTTGACGAAAGGTGCGGGTAACCATAAGGTAATCTGGCATGTCACATGACTTCACGGGTTAGGACGACAAAAGGTGGATGTTAGTCTCCGCGCGTCAACGGGCTCGTTTGCCCTTGGTTGACGAAAGGTGCGGATAACCATAAGGTAACCCCGCATGTCACGTGACGTCACGGGTCAGGACGACAAAAGGTGCAGAAGAAGATGTAAGTCTCTGCACGTCAACGCTCGTTTACCCCTAGTTGACGAAAGGTGCAGGTAACCATAAGCAAACCCTGCATGTCACCTGACTTCAAGGGTCAGGACGACAAAAGGTGCAGAAGACAATGTTAGTCTTCGCGCGTCAACGGGCTTGTTTTCCCCTGGTTCACGGAAGGTGCGGATAACCATAAGGTAACTCCGCATGTCACCTAACTTCACGGGTCAGCACGACAAAAGGTGCAAAAGACGATGTTAGTCTCCTCGCATCAACGGGCTCGTTTTCCCCTTGTTTACGAAAGGTCCGGGTAACCATAATGAAATCCCGCATGTCACCTGACTTCACGGGTCAGGACGACAATAGGTGCAGAAGACGATGTTAGTCTCCAGGCCTCAATGGGCTCCTTTGCCCCTCGTTGACGAAAGGTGCGGGTAACCATAACGTAACCCCGTATGTCACTTGACTTCACGGGTCAAGATGACAAAAGCTGCAGAAGACGATGTTAGTCTTCGCCCGTCAATGGACTCGTTTTCCCCTGGTTGACGAAAGGTGCGGGTAACCATAAGGTAACCCCGCATGTCAGGTGACTTCACGGGTCAGGACGACAAAAGCTGCAGAAGACGATGTTATTCTTCGCCCGTCAATGGGCTCGTTTTCCCCTGGTTGACGAAAGGTGCGGGTAACCATAAGGTAACCCCGCATGTCACCTGACTTCACGGGTCAGAACGACAAATGGTGTAGAAGCGGATGTAAGTCTCTGCGCGTCAATGCTAGTTTGCCCCTAGTTGACGAAAGGTGCGGGTAACCATAAGGTAACCCCGCATGTCACCTGACTTCACGGGTCAGGACGACAAAAGGTGCAGAAGACGATGTTAGTCTTCGAGCGTCAACGGGCTCGTTTTCCCCTTGTTGACAAAAGGTGCGGGTAACCATAAGGTAACCCCGCATGTCACGTGACGTCACGGGTCAGGACGACAAAAGGTGCAGAAGAAGATGTAAGTCTCTGCACGTCAACGCTCGTTTACCCCTAGTTGACGAAAGGTGCAGGTAACCATAAGCAAACCCTGCATGTCACCTGACTTCAAGGGTCAGGACGACAAAAGGTGCAGAAGACAATGTTAGTCTTCGCGCGTCAACGGGCTTGTTTTCCGCTGGTTCACGAAAGGTGCGGATAACCATAAGGTAACTCCGCATGTCACCTGACTTCATGGTCAGGACGACAAAAGGTGCAGAAGACGATGTTAGTCTTCGCCCGTCAATCGGCTCGTTTTCCCCTGGTTGACGAAAGGTGCGGGTAACCATAAGGTAACCCCGCATGTCAGGTGACTTCACGGGTCAGGACGACAAAAGCTGCAGAAGACGATGTTATTCTTCGCCCGTCAATGGGCTCGTTTTCCCCTGGTTGACGAAAGGTGCGGGTAACCATAAGGTAACCCCGCATGTCACCTGACTTCACGGGTCAGATCGACAAATGGTGTAGAAGCGGATGTAAGTCTCTGCGCGTCAATGCTAGTTTGCCCCTAGTTGACGAAAGGTGCGGGTAACCATAAGGTAACCCCGCATGTCACCTGACTTCACGGGTCAGGACAACAAAAGGTGCAGAAGACGATGTTAGTCTTCGAGCGTCAACGGGCTCGTTTTCCCCTTGTTGACAAAAGGTGCGGGTAACCATAAGGTAACCCCGCATGTCAGGTGACTTCACGGGTCAGGACGACAAAAGCTGCAGAAGACGATGTTATTCTTCGCCCGTCAATGGGCTCGTTTTCCCCTGGTTGACGAAAGGTGCGGGTAACCATAAGGTAACCCCGCATGTCACCTGACTTCACGGGTCAGAACGACAAATTGTGTAGAAGCGGATGTAAGTCTCTGCGCGTCAATGCTAGTTTGCCCCTAGTTGACGAACGGAGTGGGTAACCATAAGGTAACCCCGTATGTCACCTGACTTCACAGGTCAGGACGACAAAAGGTGCAGAAGACGATGTTAGTCTCCTTGCGTCAATGGGTTCATTTGCCCCTGGTTGACGAAAGGTGCGAGTAACCATAAAGTAACCCCGCATGTCACCTGACTTCACGGGTCAGGACGACAAAAGGTGCAGATGACGATGTTAGTCTTCGAGCATCAACGAGCTCGTTTTCCCCTAGTTGACGAAAGGTGCGGGTAACCATAATGTAACCCCGCATGTCACCTGACTTCATGGTCAGGACGATAAAAGGTGCAGAAGACGATGTCAGTCTCCGCACGTCAAGGGACTCGATTGCCCCTGGTTGACAAAAGGTGAGGGTAAACATAGGGTAACCCCGCATGTCACTTGACTTCACGGGTTAGGACGACGAAAGGTGAAGAAGACGATGTTAGTCTCCTCGCATCAACGGGCTCGTTTGTCCCTGGTTAACGAAAGGTGCGGGTAACCATAAGGTAATCTCGCATGTCACCTGACTTCACGGGTTAGCACGACAAAAGGTGGATGTTAGTCTTCGGGCGTCAACAGGCTCGTTTGCGCTTGGTTGATGAAAGGTGCGGATAACCATAAGGTAACCCCGCATGTCACCTGACTTCACGGGAAAGGACGACAAAAGGTGCAGAAGAAGATGTAAGTCTCTGCGCGTCAACGCTCGTTTGCCCCTACTTGACGAATGGTGCGGGTAACCATAAGCTTACCCCGCATGTCACCTGACTACACGGGTCAGGTCGAAAAAAGGTGCAGAAGACGATGTTAGTCTTCGTGCATCAACGGGCTCGTTTTCCCCTTGTTTACGAAAGGTGCGGGTAACCATAATGAAATCCCGCATGTCACCTAACTTCACGGGTCAGGACGACAAAATTTGCAGAAGACGATGTTAGTCTCCGGGCCTCAATGGGCTCCTTTGCCCCTCGTTGACGAACGGTGCGGGTAACCATAACGTAACCCCGCATGTCACTTGACTTCACGTGTCAAGATGACCAAAGCTGCAGAAGACGATGTTAGTCTTCGCCCGTCAATGGGCTCGTTTTCCCCTGGTTGACGAAAGGTGCGGGTAACCATAAGGTAACCCCGCATGTCAGGTGACTTCACGGGTCAGGACGACAAAAGGTGCAGAAGACGATGTTATTCTTCGCCCGTCAACGGGCTCGTTTTCCCCTGGTTGACGAAAGGTGTGGGTAACCATAAGGTAACCCCGCATGTCACCTGACTTCACGGGTCAGGACGACAAACGGTGCAGAAGAAGATGTAAGTCTCTGCGCATCAACGCTCGTTTTCCCCTAGTTCACGAAAGGTGCAGGTAACCATACGGTAACCCCGCATGTCACCTGACTTCACGGGTCAGCACGACAAAAGGTGCAGAAGACGATGTTAGTCTTCGAGCGTCAAGGTGCTCGTTTTCCCCTTGTTGACGTAAGGTGCGGGTAACCATAAGGTAACTCTGCATGTCAGCTGACTTCACGGTTCAGGACGACAAAAGGTTCAGAAGATGATGTTAGTCTCCGGGCATCATTTGGCTCGTTTGCCCATGGTTGACAAACGGAGTGGGTAACCATAAGGTAACCCCGTATGTCACCTGACTTCACGGGTCAGGACGACAAAAGGTGCCGAAGACGATGTTAATCTCCTTGCGTCAACGGGTTCGTTTGCCCCTGGTTGACGAAAGGTGCGAGTAACCATAAAGTCACCCCGCATGTCACCTGACTTCACGGGTCAGGACGACAAAAGGTGCAGAAGACGATGTTAGTCTTCGAGCATCAACGGGCTCGTTTTCCCCTGGTTGACGAAAGGTGCGGGTAACCATAATGTAACCCCGCATGTCAACTGACTTGACGGGTCAGGACGGCAAAAGGTGCAGAAGACGATCTCAGTCTCCGAGCGTCAACGGACTCGTTTGCCCCTGGTTGACAAAAGGTGAGGGTAAACACAGGGTAACCCCGCATGTCACTTGACTTCACGGGTCAGGAAGACAAAAGGTGAAGAAGACGATGTTGGTCTCCACGCGTCAACGAGCTCGTTTCCCCTGGTTGACGATAGGTGCGGGTAACCATAAGGTAACCCCGCATGTCAGCTGACTTCACGGGTCAGGACGACAAATGGTGCAGAGGAAGATGTAAGTCTCAGCGCGTCAACGCTCGTTTGCCCCTAGTTGACGAAAGGTGCGAGTAACCATAAAGTCACCCCGCATGTCACCTGACTTCACGGGTCAGGACGACAAAAGGTGCAGAAGACGATGTTAGTCTTCGAGCATCAACGGGCTCGTTTTCCCCTGGTTGACGAAAGGTGCGGGTAACCATAATGTAACCCCGCATGTCACCTGACTTGACGGGTCAGGACGACAAAAGTTGCAGAAGACGATGTCAGTCTCCGCGCGTCAACGCACTCGTTAGCCCCTGGTTGACAAAAGGTGAGGGTAAACATAGGGTAACCCCGCATGTCACTTGACTTCACGGGTCAGGACGACAAAAGGTGAAGAAGACGATGTTGGTCTCCACGCCTCAACGGGCTCGTTTCCCCTGGTTGACGATAGGTGCGGGTAACCATAAGGTAACCCCGCATGTCACTTGACTTCACGGGTCAGGACGACAAAAGGTGTAGAAGACAATGTTAGTCTCCGCGCGTCAACGGGCTCAGTTGCCTTTGGTTGACGAAAGGTGCAGATAACCAAGAGGTAACCCTGCATGTGACCTGACTTCACGGGTCAGGACGACAAAAGGTGCAGAAGACGATGTTAGTCTTCGCGCATCAACGGGCTCGTTTTCCCCTGGTTGACGAAAGGTGCGGGTAACCATAATGTTACCCCGCATGTCACCTGACTTCATGGTCAGGATGAATAAAGGTGCAGAAGACGATGTTAGTCTCCGCGCGTCAACGATCTCGTTTGCCCCTGGTTGACGAAAGGTGCGGATAACCATAAGGTAACTCCGCATGTCACCTGACTTCACGGGTCAGGACGACAAAAGGTGCATAAGATGATGTTAATCTCCTCGCATCAACAGGCTCGTTTGCCCTGGTTGACGAAAGGTTCGGGTATCCATAAGGTAACCATGTATGTCACCATACTTCACGGGTCAGCACGACAAAAGGTGCAGAAGATGATGTTAGTCTCCTCGCATCAACGGGCTCGTTTACCCCTGGTTGATGAAAGGTGCGGGTAACCATAAGGTATCCCGCATGTCACCTGACTTCACGGGTTAGGACGACAAAAGGTGGATGTTAGTCTCCGCGCGTCAACCGGCTCGTTTGCCCTTGGTTGCCGAAAGGTGCGGATAACCATAAGCTTACCCCGCATGTCACTTGAGTTCACGAGTCAGGACGACAAAAGGTGCAGAAGACGATGTTCGTCTTCGCGCGTTAACGGGCACATTTTCCCCTTGTTTACGAAAGGTGCGGGTAACCATAATGTAATCCCGAATGTCACCTGACTTCACGGGTCAGGATGACAAAAGGTGCGGAAGACGATGTTAGTCTCTGGGCCTCAATGGGCTCCTTTTCCCCTGGTTGACGAAAGGTGCGGGTAACGATAAGGTAACCCCGCATGTCAGGTGACTTCACGGGTCAGGACGATAAAAGGTGCAAAAGATGATGTTAGTCTTCGGGCATCATTTGGCTCGTTTGCCCATGGTTGACGAACGGTGTGGGTAACAATAAGGTAACCCCGTATGTCCCCTGACTTCATGGGTCAGGACGACAAAAGGTGCAGAAGACGATGTTAGTCTCCTTGCGTCAACGGGCTCGTTTGTCCCTGGTTGACTAAAGGTGCGGATAACCATAAAGTAACCCCGCATGTCACCTGACTTCACTTGTCAGGACGACAAAAGGTTGCAGAAGACGATGTTAGTCTCCTTGCGTCAACGGGCTCGTTTGCCCCTGGTTGACGAAAGGTGCGGATAACCATAAAGTAACCCCGCATGTCACCTGACTTCACTTGTCAGGACGACAAAAGGTTGCAGAAGACGATGTTAGTCTCCGCGCGTCAACGCTCGTTTTCCCGTAGTTGACGAAAGGTGAGGGAAACCATAAGGTAACCCCGCATGTCACCTGACTTGACGGGTCAGGATGACAAAAGGTGCAGAAAACGATGTTCGTCTTCGAGCGTCAAGGGCTCGTTTTCCCCTGGTTGACGAAAGGTGCGGTTAACCATAATGTAACCCCGCATGTCACCTGACTTCACGGGTCAGGACGACAAAAGGTGTAGAAGACGATGTTAGTCTTCGAGCGTCAATGGGCTCATTTTCCCCTTGTTGACGAAAGGTGCGGGTAACCATATGGTAACTGTCATACCCTAATTTCGTCCAGGGACCTTTGCTTGATGACATGCGACCTTTCTTTGGTCCTTGTGAGGTGCTTGACACCCATCATTAGGCAGTTTGTGAAATTCCAGGACATGCCGGAAAATCAAAAAAAATATATTGATGCACAATCCGTAAGTTTCCGTGACACACCGGAAATCAAATGGAAGCATCGTTGCATAATTAAGTGAGGTTCCGTAACATTCCGTAAGTCAAAAAGGGGATGGTTATGTAATCCGCAAGGTTCCGTAACATTACGGAAAGAAAACAAGTATCGTTACGAGATTCGTAAGTTTCCGTAACTTTACGAAAAAAGAATCACCAAAAAAGGTAAGGGGGTGAACTTATCAAGATAGGGGTGTAAATAGCAATTCAAATCTAGGCCCTTCTAGAACATTTTGGAAGTTGGGTTGCTTAAGGAGGAAGCAACTGGGCGGCAAGCTCCTCCACGTTTTTGAAAAATGGTTTTCGGGGCTTCCGCGGCTTCCGTAATACTTCCGTAAAATTTCCGAAAACCTTGGGTAAGCATATTCCACTTAACATTGGTAAAAGGGAAAAGAAAAAAGATGAAAATCAAATTCGAAAACAGTTCCGTAAGGCTTCCGTAACTTTTTCGTAAAATACGAAAAGGGGGGTGAACTTAGTAATTCGGGTGCGCTTAGAAATCTTCTTCATTAAGTCTTTGGGCGGCAAGCACCTCCTTTTTTTTCTATAAATAGGGGAGGGGGGAGCTGTTTCAAAAGGTTCAGCCCCTTTGGCACTTCTCTCTCTTTCGAATTTGCTTGGAAAAATCGTTTCCGTGAAGAAAATCCAAGCCGAGGTGCTTCCGTAACGCTTCCGAGATGTTTCCGTAAGCAAATCTGTGAAGGTTTTCGTCCGTTCTTCATCGTTCTTCATCCGTTCTTCGTTCTTCAACGGGTAAGTTTTCGAATCCGAGACTTTCAATTCATTTCTTGTTTTTTTAAGCTTTCATCTTTACTTTCAGTTTTCTTTTCTTCCGTTTTTAACGTGCTTTAACCATTTATTTAAGCCGTTTTCTCGTCTAATAAATGATAAAATGAATTTCAACCGATCATTTGTGTTGTAATCTCGTTTAATCACTGTTAAAACGAAATCTAACCGATCGTTCACGCTATAACCTCGGTTAAACCAAAAAAAGTAAAATAATAATAAAATAATCAAAATATCTTGAAAAATAATAATAAAATAATCAAAATATCTTTGAATAAGATAATAAAAAAAAAATCAATCGGACGTTTTTCTTTGGAAGTTTCCTTGAATGAATTGATTAATAATCAAAGTGAAACTAAGACTAAAATCAACTCACAAATCAAGTTTTGTCCGAAAAATCACTAAAAACCGTTTTAAGGCCCAACGCCTTAAACGGTCCTCTTTGCTTTTATCGGTTAACATGGACCGTTCAAAAGCATAAAATCAACATGTGACTTTACCGCTTTTGCAAGAACTACGTAGGTCTGATTTCCTCATCGCAATTGAGGATACGTAGGAGCAAAAGCCCCGCTTTTGTCGACCACCCCAAGAGATCGTTAATGGTCCAATGCCTTAACGTTTCTCTCCTTTCAAAAACAAGAGATCGTTAATGGTCCAACGCCTTAACGTTTCTCCCCTTTCAAAATCAAAAGACCGTTTAATGGTCCAACACCTTAAATGACCTTTTGTTCAAATAAAAAACATATTTTGCAAAAAAGACAAAAAACAAACTTAAACCAAACACTTTGTTCCGAAAGAACTACGTAGGTCTGATTTTCTCATCCCAAATTGAGGAATACATAGGAGCAAAGGGAAACACCCTTGTCGACCACAAAAAAGAAAAAATATAAAAAGGGTATAAAGGATATAAGGACATAAAAGGGAACGTAAAAATCAAAGTCATGTTTGCACATTCGATTAAAGGCTGCCGTCCCTTGGGGCGGACGTGTGGGGTGCCAATACCTTCCCCGTGCGTAAATACAACTCCCGAACCTTTCACTTAAAAGTTCGTAGATCGCGTCTTTTCTGGTTTTTCCGACGTTTTCCTCAAATAAACGTTGGTGGCGACTCCGCGCGTATTCCTTTCGTGGAACACGCATCCCGCGAGTCTCGCGTCGCCCTCCCGCCGAAGGGTAGGTTGCGACAGTTGGCGACTCCACTGGGGACTGTTTTTAGAGAGTTAGGCCATTTAATCTTGTGCAAATTTTGCCATGACTTACTCCTTTGTTGGCTTCCCCTTATTATGTTCTTGTATATATAACTCTTTGATGCTTTTAGTGCATTTTTTTTGTATGCATGAGATAAATATTTATTCATTTGATGCACACAAACACTAACACTATTTGCACACACGGTGAGTTGAAAAAGGGCCCTATACCCGGGTTCGTGGGAACATAAGGAGTGGAGGTGAATCCGTGATCATGCTAGGTCTCCGACTTGCTTGATTACAGTGAACCCTCATCTAGAGTTTTTCTCTTTGAAAACATATTGTTGCTAGTAGTCCCTACTGCTGCAGTATGTTCTTCGAAGGGGATGATACCTCTAGAAACCATCAAGAGAGATATGACTACCTTGGGGGTTATTACTAAAAGCCTAGTTAGCTCTCTCCCTTATAGGTCCCTTAAATAGGGGCACGGAGCAAACACGCTGCGTGCCATTTTTCACACTGCCATGCATAAGTATCATATACCCTTTTGGTTATATTTGTTTGTGAATATTGTCGTACTATGTACATCCCCGTGTTGTGCCTTTCGCATATGCATCATGCGTGGGTTTCGTCTTTGATCCCCTCACTTTAGCAAACCGACGGAGGGTCCGTGTCGCCTTCTTAAAAAACATACGTTGGGTGCCATGCTGCCCAAACGTTGTATCCAAGAAGGAAACAATTTCTCGGGCTCCCGTATTCGTAAATTGCATCTGTGTCATATGCATTTCTTCATGCATTCATCCATTCCACCCATGATAGATGTAGGAGTTTTGTTTCGCACTAGATTTTATTTCACTTTAGTAAAACATGGGATCAAGTCAAAAGCCTTCGCTTAAAAAGAGGTTCTATCAAGTCAAAATCAAGAGCTTAGATGTCACTAGTTTACGAGAGTTGGGGGAATTAATGGGTCAACTTCAACGGCAAGCCTTTCGCAAAGCCTATGGTAAGATTTGGGACCTAGCTAGGGTAGAAGTCTCCATGGAACCGATTGCATCCCTTTCCTAGTATTATGACCAGCCCCTAAGGTGCTTCACATTTGAGGACTTCCAGCTAGTGCCGACTGTTGAAGAGTTTGAAGAAATCCTGGGATGCCCACTGGGAGGAAGGAAGCCATATCTTTTCTCTGGGTTCTATCCCTCCACGACAAGAGTTGCCAAGGTAGTGAAAATCTCAGAACAAGAGTTGGACCGTGTAAAGCAAAACAGGAATGGGGTAGTCGGAGTACCAAGGAAGTGTTTGGAGGAAAGGGCAAAGGCCTTGGCAAATCAAGGCGAATGGGCTCTCTTTTATTGACATCTTGGCGCTTTTGATCTTTGGAGTTGTCCTCTTTCCGAATATGGAAGGGTTAGTGGACCTAGCAGCGATTGACGCTTTCCTCGCCTTTCATCATGGCAAGGAAAGCCCGGTCGTCGCCATTTTGGCCATGTATGACACGTTCGACCGGGGATGTGAAAAGAGCAGCGCAAGAATTGTTTGTTGTGCACTGGCTCTCTATGTGTGGCTGGTTTCACACCTTTTTCTCCAAGAAGGTAGGCCCGTCTATCCGCTACAAGGTCTCTGCTCGTGCGTCGAAAAAGGAAAGGCGAATTGGGACCAACTCTTGGCTAGCATGGAGGGACGTCTGTTAATTGGTTCCCTCACTAGAAGGAAGGAAGAATCAGGATTCTATCTTCATGCGAAGGATGTCCCATGAGAGGAGTGCCATCAGACGAAAGCATCACGCCTTTCATCGCACGGGGTTTCAGTGACCACAACGCGAGGTTACTCCAAGGAGTTCGCAAGGCATGGGATGCGGCGTGAAGAAAGGACAGAGAGCTTAGGGGAAGCAGTAATGGGATCATCGGCGGCTATCATAAGTGGCTGAGAGTCCGGACACAAGGATTGGATTGGCTCCCAAATCTAAAGACTGTGAGAGACAATGAGGTTAAAGCTTCGGAAGAAAGTGATGAGGTACAAGCCCTAAAGGCAAAGCTTGAAAGAGCCCGGGTAGTCAAAGAGAAGTTCAAGTCCATAGCCATCAAAGTCTGAAGAGAGTATGATGAACTAAGGGACGTCAATATGGCCATCGATGAAGCCTTGGAATGAGAAACCAAGAAGGCCCGAAAGGAAGAACACGACCAAAACAAGTTTTGAGGGGCTTTATAGGGCAGCAATAGTGAGCTCAAGCTCCGAAGAGGTGAAAGGAATCATCACGGGTCAAAGGCATGATCTGGAAGGACGAGCTAAAGGCTTGCCTTAGGTCGAAAAGAAATTTGTCCTAACAGTTAAAGTGAGACTGAAGGGAATATGTGGGCCATCATCGATGAGTGCAAAGAGAAGCTAAATCTAGCGGCGACTCACGAGCAAAGGCTAGAGGATGAGTACGCCAAGATATCAGCAGAAAGGGAAGCAAGGGAAAGGGTAATTGATTCATTGCACCAAGAGGCAACCGTGTGGACGGACTGATTTGCTCTTACTTTGAACAGGAGTCAAGAACTTCCCCGATTGCTAGCCAAGGCCAAAGCAGTGGCGGACACCTACTCCGCCCCCAAGAAGATCCACGGACTTCTCAGCTATTGTCAACATATGATAGACTTAATGGACCATATGATTAGAAACCGCTAGGAAGTTTGTATTATCGCTCAGATTTTGACTAGTTATAACTTTTTGAATAAAATGAGTTTATCCCACGTTTTTACTCCAAAAATCAGTGCGAATCAAGTCACTCCCGCATTTTATCTCTAGCATGCATTGTATGTTGGTCTCGTCCTTTGTCACGGGAAGCCGGAAAGTCCATATCACCTTCTTAATTGTACGCATGGGGCACTGCGCCCCCAAATGCACAAGTAAGAAGAGATAATTTTCCGGGCTCTCGTGTCCGTAAAATGCATTCATATCATGCATCGCATAAGCATCTCTTCATAACATCATAATGGACATATCCTGCATTTGTTCGTTATCATATTCCAGCCTCACATTTTGCATGAGTCATGGCATCATCATGCATATGCGTTCAACAAACTTTTTGATCTGCAAAATTGCATACCATTTGTTTTCATGTTTGCTCATCCTTGCGTTTTCCTCTACAAAACAAAAACAAAAAAGGGGGAAGCGTGAAACTTCACACTACATTCTTAGTTTCATGTGTTAGGCACCACGAGCCAACCATGTTGGGATCATAAACCCATTTCACTTAAAAACAAAATGATTGAACATGGTACCTGATGCATGTTTAACTAAGAAAGGGTGTTTCTTTGGGCATCTCAATCTCATAATTACATTTTCCATGCATAGCATGCGTATTCTCGAGTCTTTCATCCCTATGAAATGTTGTTGAAGTATTGGCGATCAAAATTGCCATTCCCTGGGATACGGGGTTGAACCAAGCTCATGCTTTTACAAAAAGGTTCATCAAGTCAAGTTGAAATATGGAAGTAACCGTCTTGCAAAATTGGGGCAAAAGATGAATCAAGTCACATCACTGCTTCGTCTACTGCCAAACATAGTTAGGATTCTTGATGTCCTTGTTACTTCCAGTTTCACCTTGACAAAGATGTCATGGATCATGTTGAAAATCTAAATTGATTCAACCCCATATCCTGCGTAAAAATTCGCAATACTTCAACTGTACATCATTCGCATACATCCATGCTTTTCATTGGTTGCATTGCTCATTGCATTCTTTCCTTGAAAGATAAAATAAAATGAACTTAATCATTGTTATCAAAAAGAAAAGGACACGCTTTACGGCGCCCTTACCGAACTCGTGCTAGAGCTAGAGTAATGGGTGAAGCAGAGGAGGTGCAAGAGAAGATGAAGGCCGACATGGAGGCCATGAAAGAGCAAATGGCCACAATGATGGAGGCCATGATGAGCATGAAGAAGATAATGGAAGCCAATGCGGTTATAGTTGCCGCTACTAGCGCTGTCGCTAAGGTGAACCCGATGCTCCCATCTGGCCTCAAGCAAATGAATCATCCAACCTCAAATATGGTAGGCAAAGATTTGGGAAGTACGAACGACCCCATGATGTGCAAATTCAAAACGAGCACGCCTTCCCATCATATGGCTTGCCTCCCAACTATACACCACCCAATGTGGCATACACTCTCAATGAAAATCTCAATAACTCCACTCCGATACTCATTGAGAACCAATAACCTCAATCTGATTAGGCACATATCTCTCAAACCATGGGGGAGACACATGAAATTCCCCACCACAATCTAGCCGACTTCGAGCCTTGCCTCGGATATGCCACTGAAGGGCAAGCAGTTGGTGGCATACCCCTGCAAAACACTTTGGAGGGCCCTCAGTATCACCCACAACTACACCTCTTGCATTCCACGACAAGTAAAAACCCTCATGCTATGGCGGAAATGGGAAAGTTGGATCATCTAGAGGAAAGGCTCAGGGCCATTGAAGGAGGTGAAGATTATGCCTTTGCTAACCTAAAAGAGTTGTTCCTAGAACCCAATATCATCACCCCTCCCAAGTTCAAGGTGCTGGACCTTGACAAGTACAAGGGGACTACTTGTCCCAAGAACCATCTAAAGATGTATTGTCAGAAGATGGGGGAATACGCAAAAGATGAGGAATTGCTAATACATTCCTTCCAAGAAAGTCTTACTGGGGTAGCTGTTACCTGGTACACTAACTTGGAATCTTCCCGAGTCCATTCTTGGAAGGACCTAATGGTTGCCTTTGTTAGGCAGTATCAGTACAATTTTGATATGGTTCCGGATAGGATGCAACTACAGAACATGTGCAAAAAGGGAGACGATAATCGTGATGGTAGACACATTATCGGTACTCTACTATGAAAAGATGGTGGGCTGCGCACCCTCAAAGCTTTGCAGATTTGGTCTTCGCCAGTGAAAGGATCACTGTGGGTCCGAAAAAAGGCAAATTTGATCATCCTACTAGGACGACTGAGAAAACTGGGGCAAATAAAGAGGGTGAGAAAGAGGGAGAAACCCATGTTGTGACTGCCATTCCTATACGGCCAAGTTTCCCACCAACCCAACAATGTCATTACTCAGCCAATAACAAACCTCCTCCTTACCCACCACCCAGTTATCCACAAAGGCCATCCCTAAATCAACCACAATGCCTGTCTACCGCACTTCCAATGACGAAGACCACCTTTAGCACAAACCAAAAAAAAACACCAACAAAAAGGAATTTTGCAGCAAAAAGCCTGTAGGGTTCACCCCAAATTCCGTTGTCATATGCTAAACTTGATCCCATATCTATTTGATAATTCAATGGTAGCCATAACCCTAGCCAAGGTTCATCAACCTCCATTTCTCCGAGAATACGACTCAAACGCAACGTGTGCTTGTCACGGAGAAGCCCCGGGGCGTTCCATTGAGCATTGTAGGGCTCTGAAGCGTAAGGTGCAAGGTCTAATTGATACGGGCTGGCTGAAATTTGAGGAGAATCGCTTGTTGAATCCTAACATTGACAAGCAACACCATACATAGGGCAATTCTGGAAGCTGTTGTTATGACTCATCAGGATTTTCAAGTTTAAGCCATAAACCACAGTTACAATGTTAAATGATATGGATAAAATGGGCATCCTCTCACGAACACATCTTTGCTTATTCAACTTCCACCGGAATGTGAGTGTAAGCCATTGGTCTGTTTGCTCAAGCAACCTGCGCTCCTGAGTGTTGACTTCCAAGACCGTTCAATCAGAGATTACTCATCTTGCACGTTGGTGGGGGTACCGTAAAACAACGAGCAAAGTTCAAAACAAATAAGTTTCAAAATAAAAAATAAGTTTCAAAATAAAAAATAAAAAGGCATTTGATTGACTGTGTTTTCAAGTTAAAATATAGACGTTCATGTGACCTCATTTTGTCTTTTTAGAGAGAAGTGAGTTATCAAGAATAGGATGTTGGACAAATGGCCTCAGTTACCTTAAGAAAAAGGGGGTTTGAATTAAGATGCAAAGACTATTCCCCAATTGAACTATCACTCTCTCTTTTCGGATTAACAATGCACACAGGGATAACTCTTCCCTTGTGTTCAGGAATCCTCTGCAACAAGAGACCCACGGTCTCTTAATCCCTTTTCAGAAATAAGAAGAAGAGAATAAGAGGTCTCTCGTAAAAGAGGTAGATTGTAAAATGAAGATCAATCAAAAATTCCTTATTGAATAAGCAAGTGGTTGACCAAGGAATCTTTTTGAGAGGATAAGACATTTCAGTTCAGAAATACTCTTGATCTTTCGAGAGGATAAAACTGTTTGGGCAATAAAAACTCTCTTTAAAACATTTGAATGGCCGTTCATAAAACATTTGAATAGATATGTCTCTTGGAAATTATTTTCTGAAAATCCCCTCTGGTAATCAATTACAAGACTTATGTAATCGATTACAGGTTTTAAAAATTTGAATTAAAATATTTTCAACTAATGGTAATCGATTACCAGAGAGCAAATCTCAATTTGAAATGATAGAATTCTTTGGTCAAACCTTTTGTTTGTTTCAATTTGGAAACTTCTTCCTAAAGATTCTAAGAGATCAAACTTGATAATATATCTTGACTTTCTCGGATTCTTGTCTTGAATAAAACTTAGAAGCATTTGATCCTTTAGCATCATCAAGACATCAAAACATCTTGCTTCTACATAGGAGTCATTTGACTTAATCCATCAACTGAAAGATCCTTCAACTATTTCTCGTCCTTGGAAAATTCTTTTTGCAAGAATCAACTGCTTCTTTCATTCTTCCTCACTACGAGGTCGTGAAAACAAGACAACACTTGGTACCTCTAAGCCCTACACTGGGGCAACGAAAGGCACCATGCAAAAACCTCAAGCGAACCTAGGGGCAGATTAGAAGTTCTCACCCAATAGGTTCCCTCCTACAAGGTCATGACGAAAGGCAACGATTGGTACCTCAAAGCCTTACACTGGGGCAATGAGGGGCACCGTGCATGAGCCTCAAGTTAACATAGGGGCCGATCAAAAGTTCTCACCCATCGATGTTTTCAACAAAAAAGGGGGGACAAACCCTAGGATTTCGATGGATTGATTAAACATCAAATGGCTCCATTGCCGTCACTCCAAAATGGTCAAGTGACTAAATCAAAAAGAA
Organism: Glycine max; assembly: GCF_000004515.6. Lineage (NCBI taxonomy): Eukaryota > Viridiplantae > Streptophyta > Magnoliopsida > Fabales > Fabaceae > Glycine > Glycine max. The sequence goes on along the minus strand of NC_038245.2, from coordinate 22,115,059 downwards.
CATACACTTTGTGGGAGTTCCCGGAGAGATTTGCAAAAGATAGGATAAGGTCGCATGAATTATCACCTCTTTCAAAAGGACAGTCAATCTATGTTTTCCAAAAAAAATCAAATCAAAATCAAAATCACAAAATAGGGAAAGAATGTCATGAACATTGTACAACTTTCCATTACATTGCATTGTTTCATATGAAGTCCGCATTTACCAAATTTCACGACAAAGGTTGCATGCATCTGCATCCCTAAAAATCATGTTAACTGCATAGATTTCCTACATCTAATGTCCAAATCTTGTGGATTTGGGATGACCGGCCCTCTCGATGAGTCGATCTCTTGCTTTCTCATAAGGGTGGACCCTTGGGTACTTGTACCTATCACTTTTAGAGGACTACATGTCCTCGCCAACAGAGGGCTGCACGCCCTCACCTTCAGAGGACTACATGTCCTCGCCTTGAGAGGGCTACACGCCCTCACCTTGGGTACTAGTTACCCTCACCGTTGAGAGGACTACACGTCTTCGCCTTGAGAGGACTACACGTCCTCACCATCAGAGGGCTGCACGCCCTCACCTCCAGAGGACTACATGTCCTCGCCTTGAGAGGGCTACACGCCCTCACCTTGGGTACTAGTTACCCTCACCGTTGAGAGGACTACACGTCCTCGCCTTGAGAGGACTACACGTCCTCACCATCAGAGGGTTGCACGCCCTCACCTCCAGAGGACTACATGTCCTCGCCTTGAGAGGGCTACACGTCCTCACCTTGGGTACTAGTTACCCTCACCGTCAGAGGGCTACACGCCCTCACCTTGAAAGGACTACACGTCCTTGCCAGCAGAGGGCTGCACGCCCTCACCTCCAGAGGACTACACCTCCTCGCCTTGAGAGGGCTGCACGCCCTCACCTTTAGAGGGCTACGTGTCCTCATTTTCAGTGTGCTTGACATCCACACCTTAAAAGAATTTAAGGTCCTCTGCCCTTAAATGCTTAACCGAGACTTGCACTTCCGGTTAAGGGGCCAGTAGTTTCCTTTTAACGGTTCCTGGGCCACCCCCTGATATTGGAGGAGGGCCAACTGTGCGAGCACAACCAGAGAGGGAGGCTATCACACAACTACTATGCATACCGGGGCAAGATTTCACCCGTGCCGCTGCAAAGAGACGAGTGCGGATCATGCGCACCAACATGACCACTCTTACACAGATATAGATGACATTGCTACTTAGCAACATTCTGCCCAGCGACCGCAACGCCAATCTCCCCCTGCAAAAGTATCAATTGGTCTGTGTCGTCCCGACATGGGTAAGTATGCATATAGTTCAACTGATTTCTGATACCATCTATTGTTTGCAGGGATCGCGCCTGCAAGACACCCAGTGGACCCGAAGAAGTCCAACAGGGTCTTGGAGTTGCCAGCTCTAAATATGGGTCTCTGTCAGTTCTAGGGAGTGTCTTTCGCCCCCAGCAAAGTCATCAGACCCCCTTACCAATCGAGCTTTCATCAAGAAGTACTGCGCCCCCAGGCGGGCGCAGGGCGAAGCACCACAGCAGCATTGGGATGGCCGGTAGCAGGCAATAGACACACCGCCACCACCTCTAAAGTTCACCTCAGCTCATCCATAAAAAGGTTAGAGCGTTGCCTACGACACATGGCCGACCAATAGGCAACCAAGTCCAAAGCCAAAGGTAAGCAAAGTACTAGGTCAGTGACCGACAAGTCATAAGGCGTCCAGCTAAAGACGTTAAAGAAGCGCTACTAGGAGGCAACCTAGTACCTTTTGAATCTATGCTTGTTATTTGATCACTTTTTATAGTAGGACGCACCTAGTTGCTCATGATCCTGGGGATTTAAATAAAACGAGCACAAGCTTGGAAGGTAGTCATACTTCACAAAATATATGTATGTGTGTTTAGGTAGTGAAAATGCCTTAGATATGCATGTATGTAAACAAAAAAATACTTCACAAAATATATATATATGTATGTTTAGGTAGAAAGATACCTTGGATATGCATGTATATAGCAAAAATACCTTACAAAACATATATAGGTATGTTTAGGTAGCAAGATACCTTGGATATGCGTGTATATAGCAAAAATACCTCACAAAAATATACACATGTTTAGGTAGCAAAATACCTCATGAAAAAAAAAACAAAAAAACAAACAAGAAAAAGAAATAAACAAATGATAAAAAAGGAAAAGAAAAATAAGTTGTTTAGCTGAAAAACCGATATGCTTTTGAAAAGAGATGACTTCCAACTTTTCTTTGAAAAAATCACTGATCATAACTAGTTTTTAAAAATGTGTATACACTTGAAGGGTGAATGCTGTGAAAATTTCCCCGGACGCCCAAAATGAACTCGGATGAATGCACAAATGGATAAAAGAGCATATTTTGGAAACATTGGGTTGATTTAAAATAGAGGAAAATGAATCCTGAGCCCTAGCATCACATGACCATAAAAATTTGACACTTGAGTGTCCGCATAGGTGCATGCATGACCAGTTTTGCATAAAATTTCCAAATCATCATTTTTGCATTTGTGTCATGGAAATAATGTGGGGCATCCCTTTTTGTCCTTGAACCAAACCAAACCCTGACATGTACCATGCCTAGCCATTCTACAAGTCTTGAGCCAAAATCCTGACTCACCATAAACCTTGACCCAGGGTGAGAATGTCAATCCTTACCCTCGGAAGCAAAAAAGAAGAGAAGGGAAATTTCCAATCAAAGAAAAAGAGAAGGAAAGTTTCCAATCAAAGGAAAAAAGAGAGGAAAGGGAATTCCCAATCAAAGAGTGGGAGAAAGCAAAAAGAAAAGAAAGAAAATTCCCAATCAAAGAATGGGAGAAAGAAAAAAGAGAAGAAGAAAGGGAAGAAAGTTCCCGATAAAAAAAAATAATATGCAGAAAGGTCTTTGGACCGGACAATATCTGAACAATACAGAATTGTCACCAAATGAATAAAAAGAAGGAAAGGGAACCATGACCTAAAATGGTCTTCCCCCTTTAGTTGCCAGGCAAAATCTTGTGCGCTAGCAACCTTTTTTCGCCCCGCACTAAACCAGAACAGAAAAGGAAAAAGCCAGAAAAATCAAAAGCCAAAAACACACAAAAGCCGAAAAAAAACCCACCAAAAGAACCCATTCCCAAGGGAAGTCCTATTGATCCATGATCACGCATGTAATTTTTGATTTGATAGGAAATAATTTGCAAAGTCAAGTCATGACATATCTATGGTTCGGAATTAGGATGAAACACTTACCTGTGCGAGATTGATACACTTTGAGTGGATTTCTTCTATTTTTGTCGAACCCAGTGTTTCCTCTAAATGGTCATTTAGAAACGAAATGCTAACATCCAAAATCTCATTTATGGTTATGGGGGATCCCATCAGCAGACTCTCATTCCCTGGTAGACGCATTGTTTGTCACTCAAAAAAGCATATGCTGCTCTAAATCAGTTGGAATATTTGTCTCTTTGCTAAAGCATGTTTGCATTTTAGTGGAGAAAACACCGAGACTTTTTCAAGTCTCACAAGTTATCCAGAACTACGTAGGTCTGAGTTCCTCATTGGGGGATACGTAGGAGCAAGAGCCTCGCTTTTGTCGACCGCACTGCTTTTTGTTGCCATGACCCAAGAGCTGGTAACCCGCGGAGACACCTTACGGTTATCCGCACCTCATCATTCAGTCACCCCAAGTGTGATTGACGAGCAGAGGCCAATATGGTCATCTGCGCCCTTTCCGGAGATGTCAGCATCTTCCGATGGAGACTTTTCAAGTCTCACAAGTTATCCAGAACTACGTAGGTCTGAGTTCCTCATTGGGGGATACGTAGGAGCAAGAGCCTCGCTTTTGTCGACCGCACTGCTTTTTGTTGCCATGACCCAAGAGCTGGTAACCCGCGGAGACACCTTACGGTTATCCGCACCTCATCATTCAGTCACCCCAAGTGTGATTGACGAGCAGAGGCCAATATGGTCATCTGCGCCCTTTCCGGAGATGTCAGCATCTTCCGATGGAGACTTTTCAAGTCTCACAAGTTATCAAGAACTACGTAGGTCTGAATTCCTCATTGGAGGATACGTAGGAGCAAGAGCCTTGCTTTTGTCGGCCGCCCCATAATCTTTGTCATACTGACCCTGAGGTCATGTGACATGCACCCTTGTATCATCCAGAGGCGGCGGGACCGATGATACGCGGAGATACCTTACGGTTATCCGCACCCTTTTGTCATCCAGAGGTGGCGGGCCCGATGACAAGCAGAGACCAAGTTTGGTCATTCTGCACCCTTGTATCATCCAGAGGCGGCGGGCCCGATGATACGCGGAGATACCTTACGGTTATCCGCACCCTTTTGTCATCCAGAGGCGGCGGGCCCGATGACAAGCAGAGACCAAGTTTGGTCATTCTGCACCCTTGTATCATCCAGAGGCGGCGGGCCCGATGATACGCGGAGATACCTTACGGTTATCCGCACCCTTTTGTCATCCAGAGGCGGCGGGCCCGATGACAAGCAGAGACCAAGTTTGGTCATTCTGCACCCTTGTATCATCCAGAGGCGGCGGGCCCGATGATACGCGGAGATACCTTACGGTTATCCGCACCCTTTTTGTCATCCAGAGGCGGCGGGCCCGATGACAAGCAGAGACCAAGTTTGGTCATTCTGCACCCTTGTATCATCCAGAGGCGGCGGGCCCGATGATACGCGGAGATACCTTACGGTTATCCGCACCCTTTTGTCATCCAGAGGCGGCGGGCCCGATGACAAGCAGAGACCAAGTTTGGTCATTCTGCACCCTTGTATCATCCAGAGGCGGCGGGCCCGATGATACGCGGAGATACCTTACGGTTATCCGCACCCTTTTGTCATCCAGAGGCGGCGGGCCCGATGACAAGCAGAGACCAAGTTTGGTCATTCTGCACCCTTGTATCATCCAGAGGCGGCGGGCCCGATGATACGCGGAGATACCTTACGGTTATCCGCACCCTTTTGTCATCCAGAGGCGGCGGGCCCGATGATACGCGGAGATACCTTACGGTTATCCGCACCCTTTTGTCATCCAGAGGCGGCGGGCCCGATGACAAGCAGAGACCAAGTTTGGTCATTCTGCACCCTTGTATCATCCAGAGGCGGCGGGCCCGATGATACGCGGAGATACCTTACGGTTATCCGCACCCTTTTGTCATCCAGAGGCGGCGGGCCCGATGACAAGCAGAGACCAAGTTTGGTCATTCTGCACCCTTGTATCATCCAGAGGCGGCGGGCCCGATGATACGCGGAGATACCTGACGGTTATCCGCACCCTTGTGTCATCCAGAGGCGGCTGGCCCGATGACAAGCAGAGACCAAGTTTGGTCATTCTGCACCCTTGTATCATCCAGAGGCGGCGGGCCCGATGATACGCGGAGATACCTTACGGTTATCCGCACCCTTTTGTCATCCAGAGGCGGCGGGCCCGATGACAAGCAGAGACCAAGTTTGGTCATTCTGCACCCTTGTATCATCCAGAGGCGGCGGGCCCGATGATACGCGGAGATACCTTACGGTTATCCGCACCCTTTTGTCATCCAGAGGCGGCAGGACCGATGACAAGCAGAGACCAAGTTTGGTCATTCTGCACCCTTGTATCATCCAGAGGCGGCGGGCCCGATGATACGCGGAGATACCTTACGGTTATCCGCACCCTTTTTGTCATCCAGAGGCGGCGGGCCCGATGATACGCGGAGATACCTTACGGTTATCCACACCCTTTTGTCATCCAGAGGCGGCGGGCCCGATGACAAGCAGAGACCAAGTTTTGTCATTCTGCACCCTTGTATCATCAAGAGGCGGCGGGCCCGATGATACGCGGAGATACCTTACGGTTATCCGCACCCTTTTGTCATCCAGAGGCGGCGGGCCCGATGACAAGCAGAGACCAAATTTGGTCATTCTGCACCCTTGTATCATCCAGAGGCGGCGGGCCCGATGATACGCGGAAATACCCGAGTGGTTATCCGTATAAACATTCTTTTGCTATCTGTAAGACAGAACGCTTGATAGCATGCAGAGACTGACATAGTCTTCTGCACCTTTTGTTCCTCCGGGAACAACAAGTCATTTACATGCGGAAATTTCATGGTCACCCGCGACTCTCGTCAACCGAGAGGGGCGAAATTAGTGTCATACACTGATTTTCGTCCGGGGACCTTTGCTTGATGACATGCGACCATTCTTTGGTCCTTGTGAGGTGCTTGGCATCCATCATTAGGCAATTTGTGAAATTCTAGGAACGACAAGTCATGGTCACCCGCGACTCTCGTCAACCGAGAGGAGCGAAATTAGTGTCATACACTGATTTTCGTCCGGGGACCTTTGCTTGATGACATGCGACCATTCTTTGGTCCTTGTGAGGTGCTTGGCACCCATCATTAGGCAATTTGTGATATTCTGGGAACAACAAGTCATTTGCATGTGGAGATTTTATGGTCACCCGCGACTCTCGTCAAATCGAGAGGAACGAAATTAGTGTCTTATCTTTACTTTCCTTTTATCTCCAATAAAAGACAAGTAAAGAGGGGCAACTGTCATACCCTAATTTCGTCCGGGGACCTTTGCTTGATGACATGTGACCTTTCTTTGGTCCTTGTGAGGTGCTTGACACCCATCATTAGGCAGTTTGTGAAATTCCAGGACATGCCGGAAAATAAAAAAAAATATATTGATGCACAATCCGTAAGTTTCCGTGACACACCGGAAATCAAATGGAAGCATCGTTGCATAATTAAGTGAGGTTCCGTAACATTCCGTAAGTCAAAAAGGGGATGGTTATGTAATCCGCAAGGTTCCGTAACATTACGGAAAGAAAACAAGTATCGTTACGAGATTCGTAAGTTTCCGTAACTTTACGAAAAAAGAATCACCAAAAAAGGTAAGGGGGTGAACTTATCAAGATAGGGGTGTAAATAGCAATTCAAATCTAGGCCCTTCTAGAACATTTTGGAAGTTGGGTTGCTTAAGGAGGAAGCAACTGGGCGGCAAGCTCCTCCACGTTTTTGAAAAATGGTTTTCGGGGCTTCCGCGGCTTCCGTAATACTTCCGTAAAATTTCCGAAAACCTTGGGTAAGCATATTCCACTTAACATTGGTAAAAGGGAAAAGAAAAAAGGTGAAAATCAAATTCGAAAACAGTTCCGTAAGGCTTCCGTAACTTTTTCGTAAAATACGAAAAGGGGGGTGAACTTAGTAATTCGGGTGCGCTTAGAAATCTTCTTCATTAAGTCTTTGGGCGGCAAGCACCTCCTTTTTTTTCTATAAATAGGGGAGGGGGGAGCTGTTTCAAAAGGTTCAGCCCCTTTGGCACTTCTCTCTCTTTCGAATTTGCTTGGAAAAATCGTTTCCGTGAAGAAAATCCAAGCCGAGGTGCTTCCGTAACGCTTCCGAGATGTTTCCGTAAGCAAATCCGTGAAGGTTTTCGTCCGTTCTTCATCGTTCTTCATCCGTTCTTCGTTCTTCAACGGGTAAGTTTTCGAATCCGAGACTTTCAATTCATTTCTTGTTTTTTTAAGCTTTCATCTTTACTTTCAGTTTTCTTTTCTTCCGTTTTTAACGTGCTTTAACCATTTATTTAAGCCGTTTTCTCGTCTAATAAATGATAAAATGAATTTCAACCGATCATTTGTGTTGTAATCTCGTTTAATCACTGTTAAAACGAAATCTAACCGATCGTTCACGCTATAACCTCGGTTAAACCAAAAAAAGTAAAATAATAATAAAATAATCAAAATATCTTGAAAAATAATAATAAAATAATCAAAATATCTTTGAATAAGATAATAAAAAAAAATCAATCGGACGTTTTTCTTTGGAAGTTTCCTTGAATGAATTGATTAATAATCAAAGTGAAACTAAGACTAAAATCAACTCACAAATCAAGTTTTGTCCGAAAAATCACTAAAAACCGTTTTAAGGCCCAACGCCTTAAACGGTCCTCTTTGCTTTTATCGGTTAACATGGACCGTTCAAAAGCATAAAATCAACATGTGACTTTACCGCTTTTGCAAGAACTACGTAGGTCTGATTTCCTCATCGCAATTGAGGATATGTAGGAGCAAAAGCCCCGCTTTTGTCGACCACCCCAAGAGATCGTTAATGGTCCAATGCCTTAACGTTTCTCTCCTTTCAAAAACAAGAGATCGTTAATGGTCCAACGCCTTAACGTTTCTCCCCTTTCAAAATCAAAAGACCGTTTAATGGTCCAACACCTTAAATGACCTTTTGTTCAAATAAAAAACATATTTTGCAAAAAAGACAAAAAACAAACTTAAACCAAACACTTTGTTCCGAAAGAACTACGTAGGTCTGATTTTCTCATCCCAAATTGAGGAATACATAGGAGCAAAGGGAAACACCCTTGTCGACCACAAAAAAGAAAAAATATAAAAAGGGTATAAAGGATATAAGGACATAAAAGGGAACGTAAAAATCAAAGTCATGTTTGCACATTCGATTAAAGGCTGCCGTCCCTTGGGGCGGACGTGTGGGGTGCCAATACCTTCCCCGTGCGTAAATACAACTCCCGAACCTTTCACTTAAAAGTTCGTAGATCGCGTCTTTTCTGGTTTTTCCGACGTTTTCCTCAAATAAACGTTGGTGGCGACTCCGCGCGTATTCCTTTCGTGGAACACGCATCCCGCGAGTCACGCGTCGCCCTCCCGCCGAAGGGTAGGTTGCGTCAGTAACCCCGCATGTCACTTGACTTCACGGGTCAGGACGACAAAAGGTGCAGAAGACGATGTTAGTCTCCGGGCGTCAATTTGCTCGTTTGCCCCTGGTTGACGAAAGGTGCGGGTAACCATATGGTAACTCCGCATGTCACTTGACTTCACGGGTCAGGACGACAAAAGGTGCAGAAGACAATGTTAGTCTTCGTGCGTCAATGGGCTTGTTTGCCCCTGGTTGACAAAAGGTGCGGGTAACCATAAGGCAACCCTGCATGTAAGCTGACATCACGGGTCAGGACGACAAAAGGTGCAGAAGATGATGTTAGTCTCCGGGCATAATTTGGCTCATTTGCCCATGGTCGACGACCGGTGTGGGTAACCATAAGGTAACCTCGTATGTCACCTAACTTCACGGGTCAGGACGACAAAAGGTGCAGAAGACGATGTTAGTCTCCTTGCGACAACAGGTTCGTTTGCCCCAGGTTGACGAAAGGTGCAAGTAACCATAAAGTAACCCCTCATGTCACCTGATTTCACGGGTCAGGACGACAAAAGGTGCAGAAGACGATGTCAGTCTTCGAGCATCAATGGGCTCGTTTCCCCTGGTTGACAAAAGGTACGGTAACCATAAGGTAACCCCGCATGTCACCTGACTTCCCGGGTCAGGACGTCCAAAGGAGCAGAAGAAGATGTAAGTCTCTGCGCGTCAACCCTCGTTTACCCCTGGTTGATGAAAGGTGCGGGTAACCATAAGGTAATCCCGCATGTCACCTGACTTCACGGGTTAGGACGACAAAAGGTGGATGTTAGTCTCCGCGCGTCAACCGGCTCGTTTGCCCTTGGTTGACGAAAGGTGCGGATAACCATAAGCTTACCCCACATGTCACTTGAGTTCACGGGTCAGGACGACAAAAGGTGCAGAAGACGATGTTAGTCTTCGCGCATCAACGGGATCATTTTCCCCTTGTTTACGAAAGGTGTGGGTAACCATAATGTAATCTCGCATGTCACCTGACTTCACGGGTCAGGATGACAAAAGGTGCAGAAGACGATGTTAGTCTCTGCGCATCAACGGGCTCGTTTTCCCCTGGTTGACGAAAGTTGCGGGTAACCATAATGTAACCCCGCATGTCACCTGACTTCAGGGGTCAGGATGACAAAAGGTGCAGAAGACAATGTTAGTCTTCCGGCGTCAATGGGCTCGTTTGCCCCTGGTTGACGAAAGGTGCGGGTAACCATAAGGTAACCTTGCATGTCAGATGACTTCACGGGTCAGGACGATAAAAGGTGCATAACACAATGTTAGTCTTCGTGTGTCAATGGGCTCGTTTGCCCCTGGTTGACGAAAGGTGCGGGTAACCATAAGGTAACCACGCATGTCACTTGACATCACGGGTCAGAACAATAAAAGGTGCAGAAGACAATGTTAGTCTTCGCGCGTCAATGGGCTCGTTTGCCCTTGGTTGACGAAAGGTGCGGGTAACCATAATGTAACACCGCATGTCAGCTGACTTTGCGGGTCAGGACGACAAAAGGTGCAGAAGATGATGTTAGTCTCCGGGCATCATTTTGCTCGTTTGCCCATGGTTGACGAACGGTGTGGGTAACCATAACGTAACCCCGCATGTCAGCTGACTTCACGGGTCAGGACGACAAAAGGTGCAGAAGATGATGTTAGTCTCCGGGCATCATTTGGCTCGTTTGCCCATGGTTGACGAACGGTGTGGGTAACCATAAGGTCACCCCGCATGTCACTTGTCTTCACGGGTCAGGACGACAAAAGGTGCAGAAGACGATGTTAGTCTCCGCGCGTCAACGGGCTGATATGCCCCTGGTTGACGAAAGGTGCGGATAACCATAAGGTAACCTCGCATGTCACCTGACTTCATGGGTCCGGACTACAATTGGTGCAGAAGAAGATGTAAGTCTCTGCGCGTCAACGCTCGTTTTCCCCTAGTTGACGACAGGTGCGGATAACCATATGGTAACCCCGCATGTCACCTGACTTCACGGGTCAGGACGACAAAAGGTGTAGAAGACAATGTTAATCTTCGTGCGTCAATGGGATCGTTTGCCCCTAGTTGACGAAAGGTGCGGGTAACCATAAGGTAACCCAGCATGTCAGCTGACTTCATGGGTCAGGACGACAAAAGGTGCAGAAGACGATGTTAGTCTCCGGGCCTCAATGGGCTCGTTTGCCCCTGGTTGACGAAAGGTGCGGGTAACCATAAGGTAACCCCGCATGTCAGGTGACTTCACGTGTCAGGTTGACAAAAGGTGCAAAAGATGATGATAGTCTCCAGGCATCAATGGGCTCGTTTGCCCATGGTTGACGAACGGTGTGGGTAACCATAAGGTAACCCCGTATGTCACCTGACTTCACGGGTCAGGACGACAAAAGGTGCAAAAGACGATGTTAGTCTCCTATCGTCAACAGACTCATTTTCCCCTGGTTGACGAAAGGTGCGAGTAACCATAAAGTAAATTCGCATGTCACCTGACTTCACGGGTCAGGACGACCAAAGGTGCAGAAGACGATGTCAGTCTCCGCGCGTCAACGGACTCGTCTGCCCCTGGTCTACAAAAGGAGAGGGTAAATATAGGGTAACCCCACATGTCACTTGACTTCACGGGTCAGGTCGACAAAAGGTGAAGAAGACGATGTTGGTCTTCGCGCGTCAACGGGCTCGTTTCCCCTGGTTGACGATAGGTGCGGGTAACCATAAGGTAACCTCGCATGTCACCTGACTTCACGGGTCAGGACGACAATAGGTGCAGAAGACGATGTTAGTCTCCGCGCGTCAACGTTCTGATATGCCCCTGGTTGACGAAATGTGCGGATAACTATAAGGTAACGCCGCATTTCACCTGACTTCACGGGTGAGGACGACAAAAGGTGCAGAAGAAGATGTAAGTCTCTGCGCGTCAACGCTCGTTTGCCCGTAGTTGACGAATGGTGCGGGAAACCATAAGGTAACCCCGCATGTCACCTGACTTCACGGGTCAGGATGACAAAAGGTGCAGAAGACGATGTTAGTCTTCGAGCGTCAACGGGCTCGTTTTCCCCTGGTTGACGAAAGTTGCGGGTAACCATAATGTAACCCCGCATGTCACCAGACTTCACGGGTCAGGATGACAAAAGGTGCAGAAGACAATGTTAGTCTTCGGGCGTCAATGGGCTCGTTTGCCCCTGGTTGACGAAAGGTGTGGGTAACCATAAGGTAACCCTGCATGTCAGATGACTTCATGGGTCAGGACGATAAAAGGTGCAGAAGACAATGTTAGTCTTCGTGTGTCAATGGGCTCGTTTGCCCCTGGTTGACGAAAGGTGCGGGTAACCATAAGGTAACCCCGCATGTCACTTGACTTCACGGGTCAGGACGATAAAAGGTGCAGAAGACAATGTTAGTCTTCGTGCGTCAATGGGCTCGTTTTTCCCTGGTTGACGAAAGGTGCGGGTAACCATAAGTTAACCCCGCATGTCACTTGACTTCATGGGTCAAGACGACAAAAGGTGCAGAAGACGATGTTAGTCTTCGAGCGTCAACGGGCTCGTTTTCCCCTCGTTGACGAAAGGTGCGGGTAAGCATATTGTAACCCCGCATGTCACCTGACTTCACGGGTCAAGACGACAAAAGTTGCAGAAGACGATTGATGTGCCATCATTTTCTCCTATATTCCTTTGGGATTTAGCCACTTATTCCATATTTCTCCATACCTTGTCCTTGGCCCCATTACAACCTTAAAAGACCTTTTGATCCTCATGTGCTTGTGTTTATGGTTGATTGTCAATTTTAGAATCTTGCCAAGTTTATGTGGTGTTTGCTTTCATGGGTGCTTTGAGGGTAAATAGTAGCCTAGACACTTGAGAGATAGAGTGTATATCTTGTGAGGCTTTATCACTTTTCATTCTTGAGCTGATTAACTATTTTGCCATGATTGGGTTGCTTGGATGATTTTCATGAATGTCTTGACTTTTTGGATCTCCTTATGTTAGATGTTACCCATTCCTTTTATTCCTTGATGTTCATTGAGAAATATGTGAATGTTTTTGTTTGTCTCCCTCTGATATCCTTGGATTTTGTTCTTTGTTTCATTTTGCCCAGGAGTGCAAAAGGCTAAGTATGGGGGGTTTTGATGTGCCATCATTTTCTCCTATTTCTTAACCCTTTTTGCCCCATTTTAAATACTGATTAGTCTTAATTGTCAAATTTATTAGGCAGTTTTATTATTTGGGCCCATTCAGCGAATTTGATGTTTTTAATCTAATTTCAGGAATTAATGAAGCATTGGGCTTGAATCTAGAATTGGGCTTGGACTTGAAGAGGGCAGACTAATTTATTCTATAAAATTAGATCTTATCTTATCTAGATATTATTTAGATTTGATCTCATCTAGATATTATTTCATCTAGATCTTATCTTATCTTATCTTATCTAGATTTGATTTGATTTTACTTATGGGCTTGGATTTAAAACATATTTGTAAGCTTTGGGGCTGAAAAAAAAAACTATATAACAGCACCAAGGTTCTAGTTTAGGGGGCTCCCTCTCTCCCTCACGGGAGACTCTCTCTCTCTCTCCTCTCTCTCTTCTATTTTTCGTTTTTAGTTTTAGTCTCTCTTCTCTTTCTCTTTTATTTTCGTTTTTTTTACAATTCCAGTTCAGACTTTTAGTTTTATCAATAAAATTTCATTCTCTATTTGATTAATGGAAGGCTAAGTCCGCAGCGTTGTTTTCCCTTGAGGATCAAGCACAGTTCTCTTTGAGGTTCTATTATTACTGTTAAATTCTGTTTAGTTTTTCCTCTTCACTAATTACTTTGAATTTGTTGCTTTTAATTCATGCATGCTTAGTGCTTGATTAATTGTCTCTGCGCTTAATTTACGTTCATGCTTAATGATCGTTTATGAGTAATTGGTGTATGTGATGCTTAATCACATAATGAATGCCTTATGTTGAATTTCGCTTAGTAATTTAATTTAGGGTTGGATTAAGTGGTTAAACTGATAAAGGATAAACTCTCGTAACCTAGGATAAGAGACTTGCTTGTGAATCAAGGGGAAGCAACGTGTTTTAATTCTGATATTTTCTAATTCACATATATTCGCTGTTTAATTTACAAAAGCAAACAACCCCCCCATCGTTACTGTTATTGTTACTGCAAGTATATTATGAACATTTGGCTTGTCACTGCTCGTTGGGAAACGACCTAGGATCACTTCCTAGTTACTGCATTTTCATGTTTATTTGATTCAGGTACGGCCTCGATCAAATTTGGCGCCGTTGCCGTAGACAATGTTAGTCTTCGGGCGTCAATGGGCTCGTTTGCCCCTGGTTGACGAAAGGTGCGGGTAACCATAAGGTAACCCTGCATGTCAGATGACTTCACGGGTCAGGATGATAAAAGGTGCAGAAGACAATGTTAGTCTTCGTGTGTCAATGGGCTCCTTTGCCCCTGGTTGACGAATGGTGCGGGTAACCATAAGGTAACCCCGCATGTCACTTGACTTCATGGGTCAGGACTATAAAAGGTGCAGAAGACAATGTTAGTCTTCGTGCGTCAATGGGCTCGTTTTCCCCTGGTTGACGAAAGGTGCTGGTAACCATAAGGTAACCCCGCATGTCACTTGACTTCACGGGTCAAGATGACAAAAGGTGCAGAAGACGATGTTAGTCTCCGGGCGTCAATGGGCTCGTTTGCCACTGGTCTACAAAAGGTGCGGGTAACCATAAGGTAACCCTGCATGTCACTTGACTTCACGGGTCAAGACGACAAAAGGTGCAGAAGACGATGTTAGTCTTCGTGCGTCAATGGGCTCGTTTGCCCCTGGTTGGCGAAAGGTGCGGGTAACCATAATGTAACCCCGCATGTTAGCTGACTTTACGGGTCAGGACGACAAAAGGTGCAGAAGATGATGTTAGTCTCCGGGCATCATTTGGCTCGTTTGCCCATGGTTGACGAACGGTGTGGGTAACCATAAGGTAACCACGAATGTCACCATACTTCACGGGTCAGGAAGACAAAAGGTGCAGAAGACGATGTTAGTCTTTGCGCGTCAACGGGCTCGTTTTCCCCCGGTTGACGAAAGGTGTGGGTAACCATAAGGTAACCCTGTATGTCACCCGACTTCACGGGTCAGGACGACAAAAGTTGTAGAAGACGATGTTAGTCTCCATGCGTCAACGGGCTCGTTTGCCCCTGGTTGACGAAAGGTTTGAGCAACCATAAAGTAACCCCGCATGTCACCTGACTTCACGGGTTAGGACGACAAAAGGTGGAGAAGACGATGTTAGTCTCCTTGCGTCAACGGGCGTTTGCCCCTAGTTGACGAAAGGTGCGGGTAACCATAATGCAACCCCACATGTCACCTGACTTCATGGTCACGACGACAAAAGGTGCAGAAGACGATGTTAGTCTCCGCGCGTCAACGGGCTCGTTTGCCCCTGGTTGACGAAAGGTGCGAGGAACCATAAAGTAACCCCGCATGTTACCTGACTTCACAAGTTAGGATGACAAAAGGTGGATGTTAGTCTCCGTGCGTCAACGGGCGCGTTTTCCCTTGGTTGACGAAAGGTGCGGATAACCATAAGGTAACCCTGCATGTCACCTGACTTCACGGGTCAGGACGACAAAAGGTGCAGAAGACGATGTTAGTCTTCGCGCGTCAACGGGCTCGTTTTCCCCTGGTTGACGAAAGGTGCGGGTAACGATAATGTAACCCCACATGTCACCTGACTTCATGGTCAGGATGACAAAAGGTATAGAAGACGATGTTAGTCTCCCCGCGTCAACGGGCTCGTTTGCCCCTGGTTTACGAAAGGGGTCGATAACCATAAGGTAACCCCGCATGTGAGCCGACTTCACGAGTCAGGACGACAAAAGGTGCAGAAGATGATGTTAGTCTCCGGGCATCATTTGGCTCATTTGCCCATGGTTGACGAACGGTGTGGGTAACCATAAGGTAACCCCGTATGTCACCCGACTTCACGGGTCAGGACGACAAAAGGTGCAGAAGACGATGTTAGTCTCCATGCGTCAACCCTCGTTTACCCCTGGTTGATGAAAGGTGCGGGTAACCATAAGGTAATCCCGCATGTCACCTGACTTCACGGGTTAGGACGACAAAAGGTGGATGTTAGTCTCCGCGCGTCAACCGGCTCGTTTGCCCTTGGTTGACGAAAGGTGCGGATAACCATAAGCTTACCCCGCATGTCACTTGAGTTCACGGGTCAGGACGACAAAAGGTGCAGAAGACGATGTTAGTCTTCGCGCGTCAACGGGATCATTTTCCCCTTGTTTACGAAAGGTGTGGGTAACCATAATGTAATCTCGCATGTCACCTGACTTCACGGGTCAGGATGACAAAAGGTGCAGAAGACGATGTTAGTCTCTGGGCCTCAATGGGCTCCTTTGCCCCTGGTTGACGAAAGGTGCGGGTAACCATAACGTAACCCCGCATGTCACTTGACTTCACGGGTCAAGACGAAAAAAGGTGCAGAAGACGATGTTAGTCTCCGCGCATCAACGGGCTCGTTTGCCCCTGGTCGACGAAAGGTGCGGGTAACCATTAGGTAACCCCGCATGTCAGGTGACTTCACGGGTCAAGACGACAAAAGGTGCAGAAGATGATGATAGTCTCCGGGCATCATTTGGCTCGTTTGCCCATGGTTGACGAACTGTGTGGGTAACAATAAGGTAACCCCGTATGTCCCCTGACTTCATGGGTTAGGACGACAAAAGGTGCAGAAGACGATGTTAGTCTCCTTGCGTCAACGGGCTCGTATGCCTTTGGTTGACGAAAGGTGCGGATAACCCTAAAGTAACCCCGCATGTCACCTGACTTCACGGGTCAGGACGACAAAAGGTGCAGAAGACGATGTTAGTCTCCGCTCATCAACGGGCTCGTTTGCCCCTGGTTGACGAAAGGTATGGGTAACCATAAGCTAACCCCGCATATCAGCTGACTTCACGGGTCAGGACAACAAAAGGTGCAGAAGATGATGTTAGTCTCCGCGCGTTATCGGGCTCGTTTGCCCCTGGTTGACGAAAGGTGCGGATAACCATAAAGTAACCCCGCATGTCACCTGACTTCACGGGTCAGGACAACAAAAGGTTGCAGAAGACGATGTTAGTCTCCGCGCGTCAACGCTCGTTTTCCCGTAGTTGACGAAAGGTGAGGGAAACTATAAGGTAACCCTGCATGTCACCTGACTTGACGGGTCAGGATGACAAAAGGTGCAGAAAACGATGTTCGTCTTCGAGCTTCAACGGGCTCGTTTTCCCCTGGTTGACGAAAGGTGTGGGTAACCATAAGGTAACCCCGCATGTCACCTGACTTCACGGGTCAGGATGAAAAAAGGTGCAGAAGATGATGTTAGTCTCCGCACGTCAACGGGCTCGTTTTCCACTGGTTGACAAAAGGTGCGGGTAACCATAAGGTAACCCTGCATGTCAGCTGACTTCACGGGTCAGGACGACAAAAGGTGCAGAAGACGATGTTAGTCTTCGAGCGTCAACGGGCTCGTTTTCCCCTGGTTGACGAAAGGTGCCGGTAACCATAATGTAGCCCCGCGTGTCACCTGACTTCA